>NC_039362.1:145153356-145347206 GCF_003573695.1 Papaver somniferum
CCACAAGCATAAGAATGACAAAAGGATAAAATAGATTGAAATTCAGAGTTAGGTACGCACCTGCGAATAATCTGATCAGCACCATATTTCCACAAGTAGGGCTCATCCCACACATACTGCTTGGCCATTTTCTTAAGCTTTAACTTTTGAAAGTTAGACATCGTATCGAACTTTGTTGATCAAGAGAACCGGAAGGATGGCAAGTGGCAAGTCTGCGAACTGCCGAAGTTCTCAAACCCGAGAATTTCTGCTGGAGTTGACAAACTACTTACATGAGATAAGTCCGAGAACCCAGTCTGCGAACCGGCGAAGTTCTCATCCCGAGAATTTCTGCCGGAGTTTGTAAACTCTGTCCGGTGTCTTAAGTCCGCGAACCTAGTCTGCGAACTTGAGAAGGTTATATATCTAAAGATGATTTCTGAACTTAAACTTTAAAAAGACTAAGGAATGCAGTTTGCAAACCGTGGCTATTAAAGTTCATGAACCGATTCGAGTGAATCAAATCATCTTTGCTTCAATTGTGTCTTGTGTAGTTACATAAGATTTCCTTACAATTGAACAACTCTCTAACTAGTTCATTTGAGTCATTTGAACTAGTTATGGTGAAGAAGAACATGGTTGGTATGAAATGCTCATATGGTTAACCTTTCGGTTAAACTATTGTTGAACCAACAATGCACACGTTTGGGTACCGTTAACAAACCTAGAAGCGTGCAGTTCATTTGTGTATAACTAGCTAAGTTTTCGATCTAACGGTTGAGAAATATTAGCTTGAATCTAAATCGGGTTTTCATCTAACGGTGAATATTGATTGCTTTGTTACCAAGGCAAAAACCTGATTTGAAAGACTATATAAAGGAGACATCTAGTATTATGCAAAACTAATCCCCACACCTTACGTGTCATACTAGTTTGCATACTAGAGTCGGTTCTCCTTTAACCTTTGGTTTCTTCTTCTAAAACCAGGTTAACGACTTAAAGACTTCATTGGGATTTTGAAGTCAGACCGATACTACTTTTATCGTAGTTGTGTGATCTGATCTTGCATCTTCTATCGTAATAGTACAATCATATTGATTGGCTTGAGATTGTTTGATTTCTCTGATAGGCAAGATATAAAAAGTAATCACAAACATATTCGTCTAATTGTTTGTGATTCCGAAACATCTTGTTTCGCTACCATACGATTAAGATTGTTGTGAGGTGATTGATTAATCTAGGTTGTTCTTCAGGAATATAAGACCGTATTATCAATTGGTCCTATTGGCCTTGATTATTATCAAAAGACGGAACTTGTAACCAAATAGTTTACTATATCAGCATACCAAGGTGTTGATTCTTCAATTGAGAAAAGTTGTTCGTCTGGAAAACGATCTTGTAAAGGAAGTGCTTCTTCGGAAACAACAAGTCTACTAAGATGATCGGCAACTGTATTCTCAACACCTTTCTTATCTCTGATTTCCATATTGAATTCTTGCTGCAAAAGAATCTAACGTATGAGTCTTGGCTTGACCTCCTTCTTTTTTAATAGGTACCGTAGTGCTGCATGATCAGAATATACAATCACATTGGTACCCACCAAATAAGCTCTAAATTTTTCTAATGCAAATACTATAGCCAACAACTCCTTCCCAGTAGTAGAATAGTTGATTTGAGCATCGTTTAGGGTCCTTGATGCATAATAAATCACATGTGACCTCTTATCTACTTTCTGACCCAAAACAGCTCCGACTGCATAATCACTTGCATCACACATTAACTCGAACGGCAAACTCCAGTCATGTGACTTAATAATTGGTGCAGTAGTCAACAATTCCTTCAATTTATTAAAGGAATCCTTGCACTCCTGGTTGAAGTTAAAGGCAACCTCCTTTTGCGACAATTTGCACATCGGCATTGAGATTTTGGAGAAATCTTTGATAAACCTCCTATAAAAACCTGCATGACCAAGAAACGAGCGAATTTCCCTCACCGAAGTGGGTTATTGTAAGTTCCTAATCAAGTCTATCTTTGCCTTGTCTACCTTGAGCCCTTGAGAGGAAACGATGTGGCCAAGTACAATTCCATGGTTTACCATAAAGTGGCATTTCTCCCAGTTTAAAACCAAATTAGTGTCTATGCATCTTTTAAGCACAAGTTCAAGATTATTTAAACAAATATCAAATGAATCGCCATAAACACTAAAGTCGTCCATAAACACCTGAATGATGTTTTCCACGTAATCAGAAAATATACTAACCATACATCTTTGAAAAGTGGAAGGCGCATTGCAAAGACCAAATGGCATTCTTCTGTATGCAAATGTACCGAAAGGACAAGTAAAGGTAGTATTCTCTTGATCCTCCGGTGCAATAACAATTTTATTGTAGCCCGAATAACCATCCAAAAAGCAATAATGAGAATGTCCCGCTAACCTCTCTAACATTTGATCAATGAAAGGAAAAGGAAAGTGATCCTTGCGGGTAGCCGAATTGAGCTTTCTGTAGTTTATGCACACTCGCCATCCTGTTTGAACTCTTGTTGCAATAAGTTCATCATCTTGATTTCTAACAACAGTGACACCTGATTTCTTAGGCACCACTTGCACCGGACTAACCATTTGCTGTCAGAAATTGGGTAAATCACCCCCACACTTAGTAATTTGAGGATCTCTTTCTTCATGACCTCCATCATTGGGGGATTAAGCCTACACTGAGCATCACGTACTAGCTTTACATCATCTTCCATTAGGATTCTATGCATGCACATGGCTGGACTAATTCCTTTGATATCAGTAATTGTCCAACCAATAGCCGTTTTGTGCTCTTTCAGAATCCGAAGAAGGCGTTCTTCCTGTACTGCTGTGAGATTCTTTGCAATAATGAATGGAAGCTCTTCCCCATCACCCAAGTAAGCGTACTTTAAGTGATCTGGTAGATGTTTCAGCTCTAATTTAGGTGCCTGCACAACATAAGGTAAAGTAACTTCATCAGTTACAGGTAAGGAGATATATGAAATATTACCTCTGGTAACTTCTTGTGATGACGTTAAAGCACCACATGTTTCAACAAACTCTTTTGGAATATCAACATCCAAGTTAGGAATGCCATGGACGTCCATATCTATGCTATTTTGTAGCACAGATTCAAGTTCATCTTCGTTGTGCAAATCAAACATCTGTTGTGCTAATGAACCAATAACATCAACAGAAAATACGGAATGGATATCACTTGGATAACGCATGGCTTCAAAAATATTGAAGCGTATAACCTCTTTGTCAAACTCCATAGTGAGTGTCCCAGTATCACAATCTATCTTCGTCTTAGCAGTCTTCATAAATGGTCTCCCAAGAAGTAATGAAGTAGACGAACAATTGTCCCCATTTTGCATATCCACAACAAAGAAATCAACTGGAAAGATTAGTTCATTCACTTGCACCAACACGTCTTCCACGAGTCCCTTAGGATATATGTTAGACTTATTAGCCAATTGAATGATAATCCCTGTCTCCTTTAAAGTCCCAAGATTCAATGAATCATAAATATCGGCTGACATCACACTTATGGAAGCTCCCAAATCAAGCAAAGCACGCTCAAACCGTTTTTCACCAATAGTAATTGGCACTGTAAAACCACCAGGATCTTTACACTTTGCAGGCATCTTCTTCAACAACATAGCTGAAGCACTTTCTCCCACCTGAGTGATCTCGTTAGCAATTAACCTCTCCTTCCTTGTGCACAAATCCTTCAGAACCTTGGCATACCTGGGTACCGTTCTGATGGCTTCAATAAATGGAATGTTGATATGCACCTTGCTGAAAATATCCATAATCTCCTTGTCTAGAGCTTGCTTCTTTGACTTGGAAAAACGACTAGGAAAAGGAGGTGGTATGGTAAAGGTATGAACTTTGTCCTTAGGTTGGCCAGTTGAGGTTGGATTTTCCTCTTCCAAGTCGTGACTAAACATTTCTTGTTGTTTTGGCTCTTCTGTTTGCTTCCCACTTCTTAGAGTTACAGCATTAATGTTCGCTCTTGGATTCACGAAAGGCTGTGATGGCAACTTTGCCGAATTTTGTGCTTTTATTTCATTCATATCTGTAGCCAATTGTCCAATTTGAGTTTGCAAGTCCTTTATAGCCATATCTTGCTTCTGCAGAATTGTATCTTGACGCTGAGCATTTGCATCTTGCTTTTGCATCATCATTTTCATCATCTCCTCTAAACTAGAATTCTGAGTTTGCTATTGAGGTGGAGGTTGTGGTCGAAACTGTGGTTGTTGAAAACCATTTTGTCGCCCATACGGATTAGGAGCTGCAGCTTGCTGATTTGCATAACTAAAATTTGGATGATCTTTCCAACCTGAATTATAAGTATTAGAGTAGGGATCATACTTTGGCCTCTGATTAGGGAACATAGCATTCACCTATTCAGACTCTTCTTCATAAGTAGGAATAATCACTGCCGCCATTCGTTGTACTACCTTCTCTATGTTGTTCATCCGTTGCTCTGACTGTGCAGACTCTCCTATCTCGCTAACTCTTCTGACATTAGAGTTGTTTTTGGTGTAGAATTGTTGAGCATTGGAAGCCATACTCTCAATCAAACTGGTTGCCTGCGAGATTGTCTTCTCAGTAAGTGAACCACCGGCAGCCGCATCAATCAAATTCCTATGTTCTGGAAGTAATCCTTCGTAGAAGTATTGAATGATAAGTATTGAGGATATATTATGGTGTGGGCAGCTTGCCAACAACTTCTTATACCTCTCCCAGTATTCATATAGAGACTCCCCAGACATCTGTAGAATGCCACTAATCTCCTTACGAACGGATTCCGCTTTCGAAGCAGGAAAATATTTCTCCAGAAATAGCTTTTTCATCTCAGTCCATGTTGTAACACTCCCTGGAGGAAGACAATACAACCATTCTTCTTCTAAGTCTGTCAATAAGAACGGGAAGGCTTGTAGCATAGCCATATCTCTGTCTGCGGTTGCATTCCTCAGACTTGTCATTGTGTTCTGGAACTGTTGAAGGTGTCGATTTGGATTTTCACCTGGATGTCCCTTGAACTTTGGTATATGATGAAGTAGATTCGACTTCAGCTCCACTGGGTTAGTGATTGTAATGCACAGTGGTTGGGAATCTAAGCATGGAGATTTCAACTCTCCTAACTTCCTCTCCACGGGTGGAGGTGGTGGAGGATTTCCCCCGTCGTCTGTATTAACCATCTTTACTGCAGAAGGTTCTTGTTGCAACTTTGGACGTGCTTTTAGTACCGTTCCCTTTCGAGTTTGAATTCCGCACCTGGAGTAATCCCAATCCTTTGATGCCAGAGATTAAGTACCTAAAACAAAAATCTAGAAAAAGAAGTTAAAAACTAAAAAGAAAATCTAAAAGAAAAAAAAAGAAACAAAAACAAAACTAAACTAAAAGAAACAACTAAAGCTACCGACTGTTCCCCGGCAGCGGCACCAAAATTTGATGGGTGTCGTAGGCTCAACAAATTAATAATCTTATTTCCACACAGTTAGCTGGTAATATAATGGAAGCAAGGATCGTTCCCACGAAGAGCAGGGAGTTTAGTTGTCAAAAATATCACAAATGGGGGTTTTTGTTTTAGATTCAAAAGCTAAATAAATAATAAACCAATGAGAAGTAATTAAGATTGCAAGAAAAATGGAGTGAGATGATCGAGGAATCCTTCTTCGTAACTAAATATTCATCAAAGTAGTATATTCATCCATTCATCATTAATTATAGAATATTACTAACCGTAAGATAACAAATACGCTTAGCTATTTCCAAAATCCCTTAAGCCACTAGACAACAGGTACGCTTAGTCGCCAGAGTCTATCCGTCTGAACCACCTTGAGGTATGCTTACAAGATGTAATTCAGTCGAATGCTTTATGGTCTGTGAATTTAGGTTTAATCCTAGTAGTTAGACTCAGTACGCTCGGTCTACTTTCTAGTGTTGTGTTTACACGCGATTGCTTTACGGAATCCCTCTGCAAGGTCTCACGTTCTCTACTTGTGTAAGAAATTATTCAACAATTACGGATATCCTAACCCCTATTAGCATTAGATTGAGTTAACAAATATATTCAGTTGGCCACCTAAATAATCTATCAATCAATCATATTCATTTTTAATAATAAACACAAACAATAATCATATGAAGAAATCAGAACAGATTCATATACTAAATCAAATCATATATAGTACTTAGAATTCATCCTCAATCAAATAAGTAAATTAGCTAGACATAATGGAGTTTATAGAAATCAAACTGTAGTTGTATAAGAACTCTAGCTACTGCTGCTTCTGTTGCAGGAGATCAGCCACTGTCGCCTTGTTGCAAGAAAACTTTAGCTACTACTAGTGCATATGTGAAGTCTTTATGCTTCTGTTCTTCTATGGAGAATTTTATCGAGCAGTTTGTGGGCGTGAAAGTGAGGGTGAGGAGATATCTTTTGGTTGCAATTTGGACCTCTATTTATAGCAATCGAACCCTGAAAATTTGAATCTGATAACCACACAACAATTCTAAACCGCCACGAACAATCAAACGCGCTTTAATCTTCACCATTCATCTTGAAATTCAACGGTAAAAGCATCACTCGGTGGCTGTTTTGCATCTGCAGTATCAATCCAAAACCATTCTCTGACTGAATTGTCGCTCAGATCTTGACTTCCAAAGATTATCCAACCTCCACAAACGCGTATCGATGATTCCTTGTTTATCTTGGACGCGGAAATATCCTACAGAGTCCACAATAATCACGGCAGCAGCATCAGTTACATCCTGTATTCTTGGTCGAATATCTTGCTAACAGCATATCAAACTCCTCAGGTCCGTGCTTATTTGTTCCTTGTTCAGCTCGAGGTCCAAATCTGCCAAGCTCGAGCAACCAATTCTTTCTGATCAACTTATCATGAACAACAGCACCGATGTCCCGCTTCTTCATTTCTTTATTGCCAACGGCAGCAGCAAAACCCGAGTCATAACTGATTTGAATCCCAGCTCGAGTTCTGCTCCATCTTGACCTTATTTCATCGTGAATGGGAGCAGCATCGCCTTCTCGTCACCATTATGATGATCACTGCCAATGAGTTATCATCTTCTGCTCATCTCTTATCCGTCACAGCAAAGCCCGAGCATCACTGCTTCTCTGTTCTTCAATCGTCGTTGATGCTCAAACTCCATCAACAGCTCCTTCATACCATTGCCAATGGCAGCAACTACTCTTTTATCTCTTCACAACACCATCATCTCATTCCCAGCAGCATCGAACTCATCACGAACAAAGGCCAGCACCTGCACAAGCCCCATCCTTTATGTTTCATCTCAATCACCATGAGCTTATACATCAAGACAGCGTTCTGTTTCGAGCTCAAGTGTCGTGGTTGGCAGAAACAACAACCTCAAGTTTATCATCACAGGAAACTCGAGAATCAGTCATCGACCCATCTCATCTAACAGCAACCCAATGATCTTCTCGTACTCCGAACCCATATCCTTTAGTCTCTGATCAACTCCATCGATCACCACTTCCTTGTTAATCTTCAGGACGGAAACATGATATTGGGCGGCAAACTCATCGTGTTCACTTGAGGGAAAGAAGATGATGGTGGCAGCCCTGAACTGAATGGCCTGGTGTCCTTAACACTATTTGAATTCTAACTTCCCCTCAGTAAATGACATGACTTCCTTTAGCAATTCCTTTGAAACAGTCACCCCTTAACAGGATGACTGCCCCTTAACGTACAATGGGATGTTAATAACACTTCCCTTTAAAATGACCATATTACCCTTATAATCTTCCAAGTTCTTGTTTTGTTCGTAACTTCTTCATACGAACTCAGAAAGACTTCGTTCTTTCGTCGTTGACTTCATCTTCCTGTCCTCTACAAAATGATGGCTAGAAATCCTCCATTTGAACAAGTTCCACTAGTCTTTGGCCCTTCTTCACTTGTAGCTATCTTCTTTTATTGCACAATTAAGTGTCAATTCACTTCTTTCAGATGATTTACCTAATAAAACACAAATAAGAGAAAACAAGCGTAATGTACAATAATTTGCAAGAATATAAACAATTACTAGGATGAAATTAACACTAAATATATGTAAAATATGCACTTATCAATTATTCCCCACACAAATATTAAACTTGTGGAATCAACAATGTCTGGGACGAAGAGAACTTTGTGATGTCTATCTATTTTTATTTATGGAGCAAGCTCAACAATCAAACAAGATCAAGATACTCAAACTATTAAGATAAAAGATAGCTGGACCTAGTCACGAATCCCCGTGAAGTCTTTATAGTCGCTAAATCCTAAAATGGTTTTAAGAAGAGGACGACTCAAGTTTACAACTGAGACACACAAAAGTAGTGTCGGGATTCAAAGATCCTAGTTGCTTGAGGTTCCCTTTTTATAGACTTTCAAAGCATAGGTTGCTTTAGGTTTAAGCTAAGATAGCGAACCAAGCAAACAATATCCATCGTTAGATGAGTCTTTGAAATGTGATTGACATATCAATATATACACTCTGGTTAAGATGAACGGTAACCGAACAGTGTACAAAGACATTGTTCATAAACGGTTAGCCGAAACCAGCCGATTGAACTATAAGCTTAATTGTTTTCATAAACACTTAAGACTTTGAGTTTGAATCACAACCATAGGTTATAATGTGATGAATCATGTTTATATATAAAATTCTTAGATATTTGTTCAAATGCTAATTATCTCACAGAAATAATTTTATGTGCATCTGAAAATATTCTACATGGTAAGTACGTGTACTTCAACCTTGTTCTTGACTATATTTGTCATGGTACATGTACCGGGTATGTGTACCCTTGAGAAAAATATAAGTTCTGAAACATACAAACTTTTCCTGTTTGCGTACCGGGTATGGATACCATACCGGTTTCAAAACCAACCGTTTTTGTCGGTATGTATACCATTCCAAGTTCACGAGTTCACAGAATTTTTGTGGTATGGATACCGGGTTTGCGTACCACTAAGTCGCTGCCGAACTATAGCTACGCCGGTACGTGTACTAGGTACATGTACTACGGATCCGTACCTATAACAGTTTTCCTAGTTTGTGAAACTGGTATGCATACTGTCATGTATCCAGATTTTCAGTTGTTCTATAGTTCTCTCTAGATCAATTCGAAACATTCCTAAACAACATCAGTGACACATATCATTGTTTCAGGTTATTTTCGAATAATAATCTTTAATCATAATTTTGATTATGAACAGTAAATTGTTCTGAACTGAAATTCATCAAGTATGAACAAATATTCATTAAGCTTATTCATATATATTTCGAGAACTAATTACCAAGATAAACTTGACTCGAAATTCTTTATATGCTTATGATAGTCTAATTAGTTATGCGACAATGTCTCATATATAGAAAAATGAATATAACTTAAGAAATAGGTGGTTCATTCTTCACTTACCTTATGTTAAATAATTTCTCCAAAATCTTCGGTTGATCTTCACCTTCAACGGTAGAACGCAATAATGATTGCCCTGATGGCCATTTCTTAACTACACTTCTATCCTAATCCGAGACTTCACTAATTGTAGACTATAAATCAAGATATATTTTTGACAAATAAATTTGATATAAAGCTTAAGATAACAACACTTGTGATTTCGACCGAGCAATGCTCTAACGATCTCCCCCTTTGTCAATTTTGGTGACAAAACTATAAATACATATGGATAAAAAATAAACCTTCAAAAAATTCTTGAATACATCATGCTTGATTTCCTTGGTTTCTTGAACTCCTTGGATTCTTCGTTACTTCAAGTTGCAATAATTCTGAAAGTGTTTAACTCAGAATCGTTGTTGTTGAAGATCCAAAGCAATAAAAAAATTTAAAAACAAATATTCCCAATCGTTGTTATACAAAAACATAGTATTTATTATCTTCTCCAAAGTTCAATTGTATCACAATTTTGAAGTAATACTACGGTGATATATATCTCCCCCTTAATCAATACTTACATCTTTTGTATTATAGGTGAAACCTATAGATATTACTATCATGGGATCGTAATGAATACAACCAAAAGATAGTTCAAGACTTAAAAGGTATTACATATCAACTTTATTTAGATGATATCACATAGTATGAAATACTTGGCGCTCATCTATGAGATTTAAGATGCAAGTATCCTATTAAATTCCACATCCACACACCCCACAAAGATATGACAATTAAGTACAAGTTTATTTAAGAATTCTACCTAATTTGATGTCATTCCCAATAGAACAACATAAGTGACCTTACTTTAATGAAAAAGAAAGATTTTATCGGACACTAACAAATCTCATAGATTTATATCTTGGACATCGACTTAAATTAATATCAACCTCAGTTACGAACAAGGGGATAGTTTTAATCGGTATGACTCAACATAAGAAAATCTTACGGAGTGTATAGTGCAGTAATAACACAAAAGTGTGATCACAAGTAAATCGATATTGCGAGGAAATTCTCAAAGAGTTTGTTTTATTTTTAGTTTATAAAAAACATAATAGATTTAACTTCTGAGCATATATGAGATATCAGTTCAATTTATAAAAAGTAAAGGACACATATATCTCATAAGACTTTGCAATATATTAAACCAATAATGATTACATATTCCAAGTTCATCTTCCAAAAACTCTAGAATTTAAATAAATGAATCTAAAAACATGCAAGATGAAAATCGTTGGAAATAGCTTGTGTAATCACAATATTTTCTATACCAAACCCTAGTTATCCTCCTCAAAAGAAATAATAAATTCTCAGATGAAGTTTCCTAGAAAAATAACATAGAAAACAGAATAAGGAGAACTGTAATTCATATGTAGTCTGCAACTTGTGTTTTAAGAGAACCAAGATCATCAGATGTTTTTCCCAATCCTAAATTAAGAAGCTTGAGATCTCTTTTGGCAGCAGAAAATTGTTCGAACACCACTTTGATGTCAGTCATAATATTTCCGACCAAGTTAAGGGACATATGAATCGGTCTTGACTCTGTATGTTCTTGGGAAAAGTAACAAGATACGGTGTATCGTAAAACTCAACAATTCATGTGGAACCATCATTATCCATCTTCTTGTAATCTTCCTTCATGTTGTTTGAAATCTTAGAAACATCCATCGTTTGTGAATGTTCACGAGTTATTCCAGCACTTTTATATAATACAAGGAACATAAACCTTTTCTAGAATCCTCTGAAGATGTTTAACTCATCACTTTCATAGGTTTGGACCAGCTTTGGAATCCGTACAGACGGGTTCGTGAGCACGTGAAATTTGTGACTAAACAAATTCTGAGGTAGGTCATACAAACAAATATAAATCAACCTTGTCCATAGATCAATAAATATAAATTTAGAGCATGAGAATTAGTTGATATCAAGAAGCTTGACATAATCGTTCAAAGAGTAACCTTATGGAGATAATATCCACAAAGAGAATGTGCACAAAACACGATATAGTATGTGTTAAGAAGGAATGGGCTACCTTTTTTTAGCATGTTATGCTTCTTCCTTTTCACGATACAAGATGAGGCACAGTTTACCATAATCAAGTTATGTTATGGTAAGTATCTGTCAAATGCCCATCATGAATAACAAGATTCTTTGATAAACTCCCTTGTTTAGTACCTGTTGTCTCTTTAGCACAATTTATATTAGATGAATTACAAAGGGATGAGGAGGTAGAAATCTTACTTATATTTACCCATTTCCATGTCCTTATAATGCCTTGTAATTGACTAATATATTTTCTGAGATCATAAATGTTATGGTCAACCCTTGTCTGGAAATTCGAAATTGTGCGATTATGTGTTTATGAGAGATCTTTCTTCAATATCCTCTTTTGAGTGCATTTAGGAATACTCGGAACCTTTTTTCCATTATTCTCTTCATGATTTCTTGAAGGAGAATCGGGTTGACCATTCTTTTGCAAGTTAGTCTTTATCCAATTGGGAGCATCGGAACTTGACCTTATCTTTACAAAGTTATCCTTTTTATAATCATTACAATTGTGAAAAGGTTTTGCATGATATTTATAGGAAAATCTAGGTTTATTGATGTAGTTTTTACAAGTGGTAAGAAAGATTCGATTCTCGGACTTTTATGAAGATTTGGTTTAAGATTAACTAAGAAAATACTAAGACAAACTAATTAAATTTTGATTTTTGGTTACCAAGGAGAGAACATTCTAGGGTTTTGGATTCCACTACTTCCAATATTTGTAAACTCAATAATAGTTTCTTTGACAAATTACTCCTATTTTACTCAAAATAGTTTTGAACCCAATCTCATGCTTTGGAAGATATAACGTTACAAGCTCTTTTTTTGTGACTCTCGTCTATATTCTAAGGCCTAACTTTCTTTCGCTTATAAAAGATCGATAGCTAAACTACCCAAAACAATTAATATGAAACATGTAAAGAAGAGAAAAAGTTTAATAATTTTAAAGCACAAAAGATGGAGTAATTTTCAAAGAAAATAACTACTAAAATTTACGCATCGAAAATAACTTCCTCCAAAACCCTAGAAAAGAAATTTAGTTACTCATGAATCGAAAATTGGATAATACTTGATTAATTATTGTATTAAAAATAATGAAATTATGCTTACAACGATTTTTAGTCGCTAAAGGTATTCAGCCACAAAAGTGTTGTAATAGTTCAGTTGCGGAAGAGCTACTGCAGCTAAAACATTGTACGATACTGTTCTTCTGAGGTTGAATATAATACTGGTTCTGCAACTGTTTCTGACAGGCTATGTTCTTCGTGTACTTGATGTTAGAGCATTGCTCGGTCTAACTCGCATGTGTTGCTATCTCAAGCATGTTTGTCAATGTTAGTGATCAAAACTATAAGTCTTGATTTCTAGTCTACTATAGCTAAGGCCTCAGACTAGGATAAAAAGTGTAGTTGAGCTCAAGAACTCTATGGCAATCATCATACAAGACGAAGGACTACCCAAGGAACTGGTGGATCTTCATCGACTAAAAGGTATGTGGAGGCTTAAACTTATCTATCACTCAAAAGTATATTTATCTCCTATCTTGAGACAAAAGTCATTTTGCTATATAGACTTAGATTATACACATTTGGTATTTCGAGCCGAATTTATCTCGCCTATCTATTTCTCGAAATATATGTTGGTAAGCTTTCGCTTTATCCAAGTTCATCTTTACCTAGTGATGAAAGTCATGTTATGTTTCAATCACTTTGAAAATTACTCTGACGAAAAATGGTTTGTGAATAACAACTATATAACGTCCTCTGAGAATGTTTCAATGATTGAAATGAGAGTTTAGAACTTGAGTAGGTTATATCTAAAAGCGATGTTTGTGAACTTATTCATATTAACTAAGGAGTGCAACTGCAAACCGTGGCTATATAGTTCATGAACCGATTCAAGTGAATCACATCGTTTTTGCTTCAATTGTGTCTTGTGTAGTACATAATATTTCCTTTCTATTGAAAAACTCTCTAACTAGTTCATTTGAGTCATTTGAACTAGTTATGGTGAAGAAAAATATGGTTGATATGAAAGTGATCATATGGCTAACCATTTGGTTAACTATTGTTGAACCAACTAATGTACAAGTTTGGGTATGGTTACACAAGACTAGAAACGTGCATTTCATTTGTGTATAACAAGCTATGTTTTCTATCTAACGGTTGATAAATATTAGCTTGAATCTAATCAGTTTTTCATCTAACTGTGAATATTGAATTCTTTGTTACCAAGCTAACGTTGATTCCAAACCCTGATTTGAAAGATTATATAAGGGAGAACTCTAGCAACTTGGAACCTAATCCCCACACATTATGTGTGATACTAGTTGTGCTAAGCTAGAGTCGATTCTCCTTTAACCTTTGGTTTCTTCTTCTAAACCAAGTTAACGACTTAAAGACTTCATTGTGATTGTGAAGCCAGACCGATACTACTTTTTTGTAGTTGTGTGATCTGATCTTGTTGTTTTTATCGTACGAGTACAATTGTAATATTTTTCTTGAGATTTCTATCTCCGATAGGAAAGATAAAAAGTAATCACAAACATCTTCGTCTCATCGTTTGTGATTCCACAATATCTTTTTTCGCTGCGTCGATTAAGACTATTGTGAGGTGATTGATAATACTAGGCTGTTTTTCAGGAATATAAGTCTGGATTATCAATTGGTTCTTGTTCACCTTGATTTATCAAAAGACGGAACAAAACTAGTTGGTATATTCGTGGGAGACGGATTTATCTATTGGTGTAGACTTTTCTGTGTTGTTTATTAAAGTCTTCGACTTTGGGTCATAGCAACTCTTGGTTGTAGGTGAGATCAGCTAAGGGAATCAAGTACGTAATATTCTACTGGGATCAGAGACGTAGGAGCATAATTGTACCTTGGATCAGTGTGAGATTGGTTGGGGTTCAACTACAGTCCAGACCGAAGTTAGTTTGGAGTAGGCTAGTGTCTGTAGCGGCTTAATACAGTGTGTGTTCAATCTGGACTAGGTCCCGGGGTTTTTCTACATTTGCAGTTTTCCTCGTTAACAAAATTTCGGTGTCTGTGTTATTTTTTTTCCGCATTATATTTGGTTATATAATTGAAATATCATAGGTTGTGCGTTGTTCAATAAATTAGAATATCCAACCTTTTGGTTGTTGGTTTAAATTGATTGACACTTGGATATTGGTCTTTGGTACCATCCAAGTTATCTATCTTTGATAAAGACTCGCAGATTTCTATTTGCTTGAGTATAGATCAAATCGAGAGATTGAGATATAAAACTCTTTGATGTACTTTTATCTAGATTGATTCTGACTGTCTAGTTGATTCTCTAGAAAGTATATTGGAGTTTGTCCATACAGATTGCTAAGCGAAAGATTGGGTGTGGTTGTTAGACCCCAGTTTTTTCACTTGAGTTTTGCAGCAGCAGGTTTGTGATTTTTCGACTCTGTAGTATCTATTCTCTCCTAGGCTATCCGTATTCCTTCTGGTACTCTGACCAGCACCTTATACACACCACAGCCCCTTAAATCTCTCGGAAATCTTCAAAATATCTTTCTTCTTCTTCACAGCTAAGTCACGAGAATAATTCTGTTTTCTTTCCTCTTTTCGCGTCCCTGAGTTTGTCGAATATATTACCTAACCTTCCATAGAATCGAACAGAGGATATATATCCCTTATTTCTACATAACTTCCTTTTATTCAAGCTAAACTTCCTGGTAAAACCCGATAATGTTTCCACCTCCCAGTTTCCTCGAAACTTCCTTATTTTTTGATTCAAAAACTCCTAGCCACTCTGTTTCGATAAGACATGCCCAAACTAACTTGGTCCAATGAAAATCGACGAAAAGATCTCGTCTAAATCCAAATCAGGGAGGTTCGCAGATGAACTGATTCTTCTCGCCTACGTCTTGATAAAACTTGAAGATACAACCTAACTTCACAGATTCTATCAATTATACCAAGCATGTTTAGTTAATTAGAGTCCAGTCCAACACATTCCAGCGATTAAATCTCTTTTAATCCTTCCAAAATCCGAACAAAAAAAATCACACAGGTGAAAACTGCTTTTTACCTGATTCTTCAAAACCCGATTATCTAGCCCAACTGGACTGAATCAAACACCTATACCAACCCTGTTATGCCCAAAGGAAGATATCCAACGAGTTTCAGCGATTAAGTCTCATTAAAACTCAACCAACTGACGAACCCTAATTCTACTGTTTGAGAAACCAGTTTTCCCGCCAAATTTTCAAATTCAAAAGGTTGAAGATGACCTCCCCTTATCCAACAACGGTGTCTCTTTAGCAATTAGGGGTATAAATAGCAATTTTTTGGGGTGCAATAATGATTAATTTTGGGCTGTGAATAGCAGAAACTCCTCCGGGTGCCTTTAATACTTTTCCTCCGGAGGTTCAAACACCACTTTTCGAATTCTTCCACCAGCAGCCGTCTCTTATCTCTCATATCCACTTCTTTCCTTCAATTGTTCTTCATCACTAAAGCTGCCACGCTTTTCAGACATAACTTGCATCACTAAAGCCGACATGCTTTTCAGATAGAAATGAAGAAATAAAAGTAAATAATGAGAAATAATTCGCCTCCAACAGCAGTTGCACATGAAATGACACTTTAGCTCTTTTAAGCGACGTTTCTTCTTCTTTTGCTCCAAAGTACCTAAAACTCAAAATTAAACATAACATAAATAACAAGAAAAATTCGCAAAGAAAGCATAAAAAATAGATAAATATCAAGGTGTTTTAGACACCTATCAAATTCGCCCACACTTGGACTTTGGTAGTCCTCGAGCAAATCAAACTAAACTAATTTTATAACATACAACTCCATGTCGTTGAGGATACAGTCACACTTAGCATGCATAACAAGCCTTTAAACCCCTAGGTGGCCCTAGTGGCCGAGTTATAGTCTCGGGAGGTTTTACAAGAGGTGTACCCCACAAAACCTTTTACTTCAGACCCTAGCTATCTGTGAAGAACTCAGGAATGACACTAAAGAATCTCTTTGGTTGGCATAATCTCATTGATCACAAGAGAAAGTACCCTGATGCGAATCATATTTATACATATATATATATATATATATATATATAATTATATATAAGTGACAAAATTCTATTCAGATAGTCGCACTATGGACATCAATAATCGGAACCACACAAATGAATAGATTAAGAAGATGGATTATAGAGATAGATAGTTCAAAACAATGTTGTCTAAGGTCAACAAAGTTTCCCATATCTGTCTGAAGGCCTCTGCCAAGATGAACCTATGAATCATAATGGATTGAGATACTGGTCTGGACTAATATCAACACATACTGGCATATACAAGGGAACCAGTAGTCGATATCTTAATTCTAGATCAACTCAACTGGCATATACAAGGGAACCAGCGGTCAATTTTATTGTATAACAATAAACTTTTCATTTTTCATTTTTTTTCCCGGAGAAAACTGCATGATTTGATCTTTTGGATCCAAGCGCATGCTTCTTGTCAGCAGATTACATGATAGTTCCCATGGATCCTGCATTTCATGCTTGTTTAGGCGACGGAGACAGGGAAAACACACACATATTTCTATCCAAGTGTTAATCAATTTCTTTCTTTTCATAATTCCGTTTGGTCTAATTGGTTTGGTCTCTTTATTATTCTTTTAGTAACTCAATCACTATATTCCATCCCGGCAATGGTAAAAATTCGATGTGTGGGCCCCACCAAATCACTTTGAGAAACATATAAGTTTTCAAATAAAATAAAAACTGAACATAGTGTGATGATTCAATTCTAACACCTGAACTCTGTCTTTTTATGAATAGACTCTGTTATTGGGTTCCTTAACTCCTATAACCAAGATGTTTCCATTCACTTAGACTGGTTAGTGTCATCCTGAATTCGCACAAATTTCTAGGCTCTGAAGTTTAATTTTTTTATTTTTAATTTATTTAATTTTTAATTTATTTAATTTTTTATTTTATTAAAAACTAACAAAAAGTTTTTCCCTCACGCCCAAACTTAAACCTAACATTGTCCTCAATGTTTCAAGTTAAAGTACAGTACCAAAAATATAAGTAACAAGAGGAATAAAGAGGTAAGTCATAGGAGACAGGATCCCTCAGCTCCGATTCTTCTATTGCATGACTAGGTAACTCCAAGAATGGTTTCAACCGTTGACCGTTAACCTTGAAAGTTTCTCCGTTCTCATGATTTTCAACTTCAACTGCACCATGAGAAAAAAACAATTTTGACAAAGTATGGTCCGGACCGCCAAGACCTCATTTTACCAGGGAAAACATGTAGACGAGAATTGTAAAGTATAACTTTTTGACCTGGTTCAAATGTCTTTCGAATAATTGATTTATCATGAAATATTTTTGTTTTCTCCTTGTAAATTTTTGCACTCTGGTAAGAATCATTATGAATTTGTTCTAACTCATTGAGTTGCAGTCTACGGTTATCACCAGCACTAGATATGTCAAAGTTTAGCTTTTTAATGGCCCAATAAGCTCGGTGTTCTAATTCTACAGGAAAGTGGCAGGATTTACCAAAGACAAGTCTGTAAGGAGACATCCCTAGTGGAGTCTTAAAAGCGGTTCGGTAAGCCCACAAAGCTTCTATTAAGCGCAAAGACCAATCCTTTCGGGTAGGGTTTACGGTCTTCTCTAATATCTGTTTGATTTGCCTATTAGACACTTCTACTTGGCCACAAGTTTGTGGGTGGTAAGGTGTAGAAACCTTATGGGTAATGGAGTATTTTTTCATGAGCGTCTCAAAAGACCGGTTACAAAAATGGGAACCTCCATCACTAATGATTGCTCTAGGCATACCAAGTTGAGAGAAAATATTGTCTCTAACAAACTTGATCACAACGTGGCGATCATTTGTCTTGGTAGCGATTGCTTCTACCCACTTAGACACATAGTCAACAGCTAATAAGATGTAAAAGTTGCCATAAGAATTGACAAAAGGACCCATAAAATATATACCCCACACATCAAATATTTCAATTATTAGTATAGGACTAAGTGGCATCATATTACGCCGGGTCATCATTCCTAACTTTTGACATCTATCACAACTTTGACAAAATAGGTGGGAGTCCTTAAACAGTGTTGGCCAATAAAGACCGTATTGCAAAACCTTCGCAGTTGTTTTCTTAGAACTAAAGTGACCCCCACAAGCTCTAGAATAAAAAAAAGTCAGGACACTGGAGATTTCGTTGTCAGGAATACAACGACGGGTGATCTGATCAGGGCAATATTTGAATAAGTACGGATCATCCCAAAAAAATTATTTAACCTCAGCCAAGAATTTCGCTTTATCATGTTTAGACCAATGGTCGGGCATTTGACCAGTTACCAAATAATTGACAATGTCAGCAAACCAGGGTAACACAGAGATGGAAAATAATTGTTCATCAGGTAACGTGTCATGGATCGGTCTCTCATCATCTCTAGCCTCATCTAGGATACGGGATAAATGGTCAGCTACTACATTTTCAGACCCTTTCTTATCATGAATATCTAGAGTAAATTCTTGGAATAACAATACCCATCTAATCAGCCGTGGTTTAGAGTCCTTCTTTGAAAGGAGATATTTGAGTGCGGCATGATCAGAATAGACAATGACCTTAGACCCTAGAAGATATGATCTAAATTTCTCCAAAGCAAAAACGATGGCTAACATTTCTTTCTCAGTGGTTGTATAGTTAAATTTGGCATCGTTTAGGGTCTTACTTGCATAATAAATAACACTAGGTGCTTTATCACGTCGTTGGCCAAGGATAGCACCAACCGCATAATCAGACGCATCACACATGAGTTTAAATGGGAGGTTCCAATCGGGTGGTTGGATGATAGGGGCAGAAGACATCAATGATTTTAGCTTCTCAAAAGCTGCAATACAGGCTTCATCAAATACAAAGGTAGTATCTTTAGCAAGTAGGTTCGATAGAGGTAAAGCAATCTTACTAAATTCTTTGATGAAACGACGGTAAAATCCAGCATGTCCAAGGAAAGATCTAACATCTGTTACATTCTTAATTAGGTGGTCTTAATTTTGAAATTAGGTCAACGTTGGGTTTATCAACTTCTATTCCCTTATAGGACACCACATGTCCTAACACTATTCCAGATTTGTTAGAGCATTTCTCGGTCAAACTCGCATGCGTTGCTATCTCAAGCATGTTTGTCAATGTTAGTGATCAAAACTATAAGTCTTGATTTCTAGTCTATTATAGCTACGTCTCGGACTAGGATAAAAAGTGTAGTTGAGCTCAAGGACTTCATGGCGATTCATCATTCAAGTAGAAGAACTACTCAAGGAACCGGTGGAACTTCTCGAAAAAAAGATATGTGAAGACTTGAACTTATCTATCACTCAAAACTCTATCTACTCTATCTCCTACTCTATGGCATGTTTTGTTCAATGCACCATTATTGATTTTCTCCGGGAAGTTCAAGTGTACGGCTTTAGCACATGATTTTGTGATTGACTGAGATATCACCAAATCAAAACATAATTACTACAGTTTGATAAATCATGATGGCCTTGTTTGGTAAAATTTATGATTATAGATAATCATAAATTGATAAATGATTTTGATATACTCATTTTAAAAATAAATTTTTCCAAACACTTTTTTCAGATAATTGATTATCTTAGAATGATGATCTAAAAAAGGAGAGGAAATAATAATGATCTAGGATATTTTTTTATCCCTATGTTGTTTTTTTGTCTCCCTCTTGATAGTTTAGAGAAAATAAGAAGAAAAAATTCAATTTGAGTTCCTTAGAAAAAATAATTGATTATAATAAATTTTTAAAATAACTTTTTTCTGTTTATGGAAATAATGGATTTTTTCAATTATGATTAACATAAGCAATTATTATAATGGTTACCAAACACATATAGAATCCATTATAATCTGCATAATGGATTATAAGCTGATAATCCATTAAAATAATGATTACCAAACAACCCCGATTTTTACTTGGCCTCTTCGACATAATTCCATGAGATGTTCTTTTTGTCACGTTTTGCGCAGTTTCAAATACTTACTCTAGTCATGGTTTAACAAGGAATCTTGGCAAGTGATGAGTTGAACATCATGATCGGAAATGTAGGAGTATAGATTCGGCACTCAAATGAGGATCTACCCGACAAACGAAAAAACGATGAAATCTAGTTTAGTACTATTAGTATTCTTTTATATCCAAATAAAAAAATAAGTAAAGTAGCTCACAGCGAGATTTGGGATTATGGGGACAATTTGGGATTACGCTGGCGCAGTTCGGATATGGAGTCTATTCAGTCACTGTCACTAAGCAACTTAAATTTTATGGCGGATTTTAGCTCACAGTAAAATTTTGGGTTAGAGCTTAGATTTCAGATTATGAAGCAAAATTTGGATTGCATCATAGATTTTTATAAACGACAAATTTTGATCTCTTATTCGGCTGCATGCCTGAAACAGGATCTTGGTGACAAATCATCTCTTGTTTACTGCCAGCACTAAAGCACAGCTCGTCATCAACAACAACGAGAATCACCACTGCTACAACAGCTCAGCTCAACTTAATTCGAATCCCAGCTCGATTTCTGGAAGCTACCACAGTTCAGGCCATCTCCTTCTTATTCCCTTGGTTCTGTCGTGCTCAAACAGTCTCTATTCAACTGTCAGCTTTAGTGAACTGACGGTTCAGTTCATATTCCGTGGCTGCCCCTTAGTAAGTCAGGTGGGCGCCTTTATCAAGTCTGTGCTGTCTCAATCGTCGCAACTTTGACTTGCTTCGAAAGCTTGTAGATTCTTCATACGACGTCGGATTGACTCCATTCTTTTGCTAGTGTCTTCGTCTCTTCTTCCTCTTCGAGATGACATCAAGAACTCTTGGATTAGAGTGAGTTTCACTTTGTCTTTGGCCTTTCTCCGTTTATAGCTAACTTCTCTTATTGTACAATTAAGTGCAAATTCACTCCTTTTGGATGATTCACCTAACAAAACATAAATAAGAGAAAACAAGAGTAATATACAATAATTTGCAAGAATATATAACAATTACTAGTATGGATTCGACACTAAATATATGCAAAATATGCACTTAACATAAGCCTTTGCGAATAGGTATGAGACCTTCTACTATCCCTTTAGCGCCACAGGTACTTGTTGTCTCTTTTGCTTTGCATTTTTTAACAACAATTTTTTACGCCTCCCCCTCTTATTTTGATGAAATGAGTGGCGGGAACTACCTTCTCAGGGAGATCCTCCTTCTAATCGCCCCTAGGGTGGAAGCCCCCTTCTTACGTGATGGAAGAGTATCTGAACATGCCCGAATGTGATTGGACTAAGAGGAGTCTAAGGAAGAAAGCTAAGCGAGAGGCAGCCCAGCCATCTGTTCCGCGCCCTTGCTCTTCTGCTAATACCTCGTCCTTGCAGCCTCAGCAGAGCCATCGGAGGAGCGCGTCACAGCCTCCCGTGGGTTCAAGTAGCATCACAACCCCTTCATTTGCAGACCAGTTGAGGAGTCTGTGGGTTAGTCTTCCCAAAGGAGCTGGTTGGGTATCTCCGCGCCTTCATGTATCGTCAGTTCATCCCATTCGGGAGGAAACCGTCCGCGGTCGGGGTGAACCTTCTGGTGTCTCCCAGTGCCGTTCTGCAATCAATGAGTCCATTTGGGTCCAGCCGGTCGGTTTTCGGTGGGTCTTCGTCCCGCGTGGCATTAACCGTTAATGATCCTGCATGTGACTTCCTATTTAATACGTGTCTTCGTTTTTATTATTCTCCCTCTCTCCTTTTTTTTTATAAATCTAAGTTGTCTTTTCAATGGTGCTCATTTCCCATTTGTCAGACTCCTCTAGTGGCTATGAGTCGTCCTCTAGTTCCTCTGCTTCTCACTCTAAAGCCGCTGATATTCTGCCAGACTCGTCGATTCCTGAGGTTAGTCTTTTTTTTTTTTTTTACGTTTACTTATCACTACTTTCTTATGTTGACATATTGTCATTGGCGCCAGGATATGGGTAAGAAGCGCAAGGAAACTGTTAAGCCTGACACAGATGGTGTGCGGTGCGTAGTCCCCAGCAGCGATGGGCCTGCTAAACGCGCTAAGATGGATGGTGGTGGCTCGTATACCCCTTCAGAGAAGAAAATTGATGCTCCTGATTCTGATATACCAACTGTCCCCGTTGTGTCAGAAGACTCTGAAGACGCACAATTTTGTTTCCCTTTGGTGGTGAGTGTCGTCGATGCTGGGGTATACCCTGCTACCCACACCGTTGTCCATGGATTCTGGGTTCCAACTGTTTATGATGCCGCTTATAGGGACATTGGTGGTCATATGGAAAAGGAGGGTCTTCTGGATATCCGCATATTGTGTTATATGACTAGGAATCTTTTGGAAGTCGCAGACCGTCTTACACGCGTAAGGGATGATCCTGTTGATGCAACAACGTTACATGGCTGGGAAACTGATGTGCAATCTGCGCTTAATGTTAAGTTTCCGATAGCGTGGTTGGAGGAGCTGCTGGCACAGGTGAAGGGTCGTAATGACCCTCGTGGTCGGCTCACGATTCAAATTTCTCAGTTAGAGGAGGAGCTGAAGAAGTGCTCGGAGACAACTTCTAGCAAGAAGGTGGTGTTGAATCTGTTACTCGTTGATATTGGCGTGGCCAATGACGAGGTGTTACGGGCTGAGACTGCGGAAGCAGCAGTTCGTGCTGAGCTTGAGAAGAAACAACAAGAGTTGGATAGGCTATAATTTGTTTGAAGCACTTCGTCCTTTGTTTTTCCTTCATTTTCCTTTGTTGAACTTGTCTTTCGAGTGCTGTACTTGCTTGTTTGTTTTTGGATTGTGGATGATGTGGTGTTTGATTAATTATTTTTGTTGTTGGTATTTTAATATCCTTGGTTAATTCTCCTTTCTTACTATTGGGTGGTATGAGAGGTTGGTAGAAACGCGCCTACCCTTCTTGTTATTTATTGAGGTGTTGGGTTGGGCGATAGTTGGTGAAACACGCCTATTTCACCTCTTTTTATTGAATGGGTATCAGGTGGGCGTCAGTCAAGGGCACTTGTTTTTCCTTTCTTCTGGATTACCCTTAACACTTCTTGGATGTCAGTCGGTCAGGAACTTTTGGCTAACTTTATACCTTTTGCAGTTTTATCAATCAATCAGGCGCCTTTGGCTAACCCGAGACCCTTTTGTGGATTCGTCAGTCGATTAGGCGCCTTTGGCTGGCCTGAGATCTTTTGTAGATTTGTCGGTCAATCAGGCGCCCTTGGCTAACCTGGGACCTTTTGTAGATTTGTCAGTCGATCAGGCGCCTTTGGCTGACCTGAGACCTTTTATAGATTTGTCAGTCAATCAGGCTCCCTTGGCTGACCTGAGACCTTTTGTAAATTTGTCAGTCAATCAGTCGCCCTTGGCTAACCTGAGACCTTTTATAGATTTGTCAGTCAATCAGGCGCCCTTGGATAACCTGAGTGATAAGTGCTTAAAATAGATCTTTTGAATATCGATTTCTTATATTGTTATTTACTATTTTCTTTTGTATTTTTGTATATTACGCTTCTTTTACATTTTGTAGGTGTTTTAGAGTCATGCAACACGAAAGAAGGCAGGCGGATTCGAAGGATAGACGGACACAAGCGTTTAAAGCATCAAAAACAGAATTACTAAAGCATCTAAAATTCACTGCTCAGGACTGCTGGTGTGTGTTGCAGGGAAGAATTATTAAGCAGACCACACACTCTGCTAAGGGCCACCTTCTCCTTTATAACTACAACTAGGTCGAATGCATGTGCAATATTCAGTTTTCTTCTCACTGACCATGAAGAACAAAATATGTTGAACCAAGATTTTTTCCACGACTGCTAGCCATGGTTCAACACTCAGCTGCCAAGGGTTGAGAGTGTCATTTGAAGACGACAAAAAGAAGCAGAAATGGCTCAAGTTTGGGGGTTGTTCTGGCATTAATTCTTTTCCGGAAAATTAATGAAACTGATGTTGTTATTGTCCATTTTGTGGGAATGTTTTAAGGGTGTTTGATTGATTTCAGAAGTTCAATGAGAATTAGAGGATGGGTTTGAGATGAATTTGCAATCTGGCAGCAAGATGGAGCGAGTTTGTGCGATTTTTGAACCGAGAATACAATGAAAATGATTTGAGTTGTTTTTGTTGCTAAACTCAAATAATGGATGAGATTTTGAAGTGTCTTAGTTCTTAAATGAATGGGAAAAGGGGGTTGTTGTATGATTGAATTATTATTGCTTGCAGGGAAGGAGTTGCGCAATCTCCAATAAATAGCAGGTACACATCCCTCATCAGTTGGCAAGACGCGCACATGGTGCTTGTGAAAATGCCTGAGCCACCAGTTTTGCACAAATTCAAATTCAGTTGCCTGAACCAGCATTGCTGACATCTAGATAATAATTATGGTGGACATATGCGGAGGATAAGAACATGGACTCAAAGCCAATATAGAAACAGAGATTGGGTACGAATTGTTGTGGATTTAGGGTCGAGTTCTGGAAGAATTACAAGCCGAGAAATCAGTAAAGAAAGGTGGCCGGTTAGTCTGCCATATTGACCCTGTAACAAGGGTTTACTGCCAATAGCCACGGGTCAGGTGGATGTGTACTAGGGATGTTTGATATTGATAAGAGTTGTTCTCGACACCGACATGGAAGAAGATTTAGGTATCAATTGGTTCAAATTCGGAGAGAGTTTATTTTTTGACCAATAAGATAGGGAGGAATATGGGTTGTTGCCGTCAGTTTTGAGTTGTTGAATGGCTACGATTTGGTTTTTTTTCAATAAGGAAAGTTGGGTTTCAGTCGGTGTTAAACTATGCATGGTTGAGAGCTATAAAAGAAGAACCTAAGCTACATCAGCATCTCATACCCCCTTCTACTGTCGTAACCCTAGTTTCAGCGAGCTTTTGCTCGTTGAACTACCATAATCCCCATTAACACCTGCATATTCACCCATCAGTTCACAGAATACCATATGCATTCACCTGCATACCACCACAAGTTCATACATATACAACTGTTTGAGGGTGAAAACGATTTCTGCTGATTTTGGTAATTTCGGGTGTGTGGGTGAGAAACGAGTTTAAACCCTAAACAATGTACTGCAAGGGAGTACTTTAGATTTGAAAGATAAATCTATACAAATCCGACCTAAACCAAGAAATGGCCGTTCCAGACTTGCTTCGGTCACAAAGTGAAGGAGAAGGGTTGGTTTCGGTGAGGGAAGCGAAGAGAGTGTTGAGACCAGAATAGTTGATTCTGGAAGAGTAGTTGTTTCATGACTTGTATCAGAAAGTGGGAAGCTAACGGATGGAAATCTAGCAAATATTTTCTGAGTGTTGTATCCTCCTGACCTGAACTTGTCGTTCGGTGGAAATAGGTAATGCCTATTTATACCAGTCGAAGTGAAACGTACTCTGGTCTCATTAAGAAATGAAAAACGGGTGAGTAAATGGGAGGAGGTGGTAACCGGTAACGCCTGTAATTGATGTTCCATAAAAGAAAGCGTTTCACCATTACTCCCTGTATTTACTAACGGCCTCATCCTTATGATATTGTCTTACAACGGGCGCAGTGTACGCCGCACGTTGCAAACCGCCAAATCAATACCCAATGAGCATCCCCCAGTTTGTGACATATGTTGATGTCTCGATCGTTTTCGTGGAAAACATGTAGCATGTTGTTGTTGTCTGGCAAGTTGAGCTTGGGAGACTTTCCGACTCGGTGGTGACCTTCGACGGTCGAGATTTTGCATCTTAAGAGGAAATGTAGCCATTGATTATTGTAACCCTTCATTTGGTAGCCAGTGGCATGAAAACATGATCAGTATGGCTTTAATATGGCCTAGTTTAGGCGCGGCCAAAAGTTAGGGTTTTGGCTTTGTTTAGGCGCGACCAAACTAGGGCCAAAAGGTTGCCATGCGTTAGCTGGTAACCTTGGACGACTAAGATCTGCATCTTAGATGAAAAAGTGGTCGTTCATTGTTGCAGGCCTTCGTTTTGGCAGCCACTGGCATGAAAGCATGGTCAGTATGGATTTAATATGGCATATCTTAGGAGCGGCCAAAAGTTAGGGTTTTGGATTTCTTTAGGCGCGACCAAACTAGGGCCAAAGGTTGCCATGCGTTAGCTGGTAACCTTAGATGGATAAAGATCTGCATCTTAGATAAAAAAAAGTGGTCGTTGATTGTTGCAGGCCTTCGTTTTGGTAGCCGCATAGGGAAGGCCGGCATGGTATGGCGCGGAAAGGTGGTTGACATTCCATTGGCACATGTAGCATGACATTGCCTTGGCGCGGTTTGGCGTGGCCAAAACTAGGGTTTTGGTCCAAAGGTTACCATGCGTTGTTTGGCGACCTTGGACGGCTAAGATTTGCATCTAAGATGGAAGGGTGGTCGTTGATCATCGCACGTCTTCGTTTTGGTAGCCGCATAGGGAAGGGAGGCATGGTATGGCGCGGCAAGGTGGTTGGCATGCCATTGGCACATGTGGCATGGCATGCCTTGGCGCGGTTTGGCGTGGCCAAAACTAGGGTTTGGGGCCAAAGGTTACCATGCGTTGTTTGGCGACCTTGGACGGCTAACATTTGCATCTAAGATGGAAGGGTGCCCGTTGATCATCGCACGCCTTCGTTTTGGTAGTCGCATAGGGAAGGGCGACATGGTATGGCGCGACAAGGTGGTTGGAATGCCATTGACACATGTGGCATGGCATGCCTTGGCGCGGTTTGGCGTGTCCAAAACTAGGGTTTTGGGCCAAAACTTACCATGCGTTGTTTGGCGACCTTGGACGGCTAAGATTTGCATCTAAGATGGAAGGGTGGTCGTTGACCATCGCACGCCTTCGTTTTGGTAGCCGCATAGGGAAGGCCGGCATGGTATGGCGCGGAAAGGTGGTTGGCATGACATTGGCACATGTGGTACGGCTGACATGGTTGGCATGCCTTGGCGCGGAGGTGCGGCTGGCATGGTTGGCATGCCTTGGCGCGGAGGTGCGGCTTGCCTTGGCGCGGAGATGTGGCTGGCATGGTATGCCATTGGCACACTGGTGCGGCTGGCATGGTTGGCATGCCTTGGCGAGGAGATATGGCTGGCATAGTCTGCCATTGGCACAGTGGTGCGGCTGGCATGGTTGGCATGCCTTGGCGTGGTAGCATGAGAATTAGGGTTTGGCATAGATGATGTCAGTCAGTGTTAAGGGTTTGCCGTGAAACATGACCCATGTAAAAAAAAAAAAGAAGACCCCGGTAATTCTTACGTAAGCATGCTGATTGATTCAATAAATGTGCTAACGGTCATAGTGATGTCATGTCAGATGTACAATTTTACGATTTTGACCCTAAGCTAAAAAACACCATCAACAACAGCAGTCGCGGTTCATCTTCCATCCACCTTCACATCCATCTACAGACTATACCACTATATCACCTGCAGTCCACTAATATCATACCAGCAAGTTCATCCAGTACCAGGTTTTGAGCAGCAATACAGACACCATCGGAGCACTGCACAGGCCTGAGTTCGCGACCAATACCAGCAGCAATAACAACTTCACAGTCACCACCAGGCCATACATCATTCACTCCACCTGCTGCTGCTGCGTTGGTTTGCTAGATTGGTTTGCTTGTTTAGTATTATATTTTGTTGTTTCAGTGTCATGAACTCCAGTAGCTAATTGCATCCTAATTAGGGACGATTTTGATGTCCAAAACATGAACTCCAATTGATATTTAAACTGCCTGTTTCTTGCAAACTGTTTTGTTATTGCTTATTCTCTACCGTGCCAAAAGTGTTTATGAATTATTTTCCAATCGTTTAAGTTGCAAATTGAACGGTTGTTTGATATTTCTATTGCTAGTTGAGACCTCTTCGACCTGTAATTGTCTAGAGAGTATTAATACAAGTGGTAATATGTGGTTATTGACGATGGGATTTTGTTAAATATCCATGTGTAGAGATTGACACTATTAGATGAGTCGAGCCTATGTATTTGTCACTAGGAATAGCCTATCTCACGGAACTTAATCCATTTGTTTAAGTCACACCTAGAGAGCGTACTTCTAGGAAACTTGGCAAATAGAATCCGGTAGTCGAGTGTTTCCCTGTCAGGTGAATTTGAGATTGTGAAGTATTTGAGCGTACTAAATATTCTAGGGTTATTAGTAATGGGTATTTTGCATAAATATAACTATGTCAATAAGATTCATGTTTCGTGACTGAGAAAGAATCCTTGATCATTCTCATACTCATATTTGCATTATTATTCAGAAATTGAATCGACAACTTTGACTCAACTCTCCCTTAGGAACGAACCTACTTGTCATTGTACTACTAGTTAGTGTAAGAGAAGTAAGGAATTTATTTTTGCGAGTTCGACACCTCATCAATGAGACCTTTTGTAAACTTGTCAGTCTATCAGGAGCCTTTGGATGACCTGTGACCTTTTGTAGATTTGTCATTCAATCAGGTGCCCTTGGCTAACCTAAGACCTTTTGTATATTTGTCAGTCGATCAGGCTCCCTTGTCTGACCTGAGACCTTTTGTAGATTTTTCAGTCGATCAGGCGCCCTTGGCTAACCTGAGACCTTTTGTAGATTTGTCAGTCAATCAGGTGCCTTTGGCTAACCTGAGGCCTTTTGTAGATTTTTTCAGTCGATCAGGCACCTTTGGATGACCTGAAACCTTTTGTATATTTGTCAGTCAATCGGGCGCCCTTGGCTGACCTGAGACCTTTTGTAAACTTGTCAGTCTATTAGGATCCTTTGGTTGACATGTGACCTTTTATAGATTTGTCAATCAATCAAGCGCCCTTGGCTAACCTGAGACCTTTTGTAGATTTGTCAGTCGATCAGGCGCCCTTGGATGAACTGAGGCCTTTTGTAGATTTTTCAATCTATCAGGCGCCTTTGGATGACCTGAGACCTTTTGTAGATTTTTCAGTCAATCAGGCGCCCTTGGCTAACCTGAGACCTTTTCCAGATTTGTTAGTCAATCAGGCGCCTTTGGCTGACCTGAGACCTTTTGTAGATTTGTCAGTCAATCAGGCGCCCCTGGCTGACCTGAGACCTTTTGTATACTTGTGAGTTAATCAGGCGCCCTTGGCTAACCTGAGACCTTTTGTAGATTTGTCAGTCAATCAGGCGCCCTTGGCTAACCTGAGGCCTTTTGTAGATTTGTCAGTCGATCAGGCGCCTTTGGATGACCTGAGACCTTTTGTAGATTTTTCGGTCAATCAGGTGCCCTTGACTAACCTGAGACCTTTTGTAAACTTGTCAGTCTATCAGGCTCCTTTGGTTGACATGTGACCTTTTATAGATTTGTCAATCAATCAAGCGCCCTTGGCTAACCTGAGACCTTTTGTAGATTTGTCAGTCGATCAGGCGCCCTTGGCTGAACTGAGGCCTTTTGTAGATTTGTCAATCTATCAGGCGCCTTTGGATGACCTGAGACCTTTTGTAGATTTTTCGGTCAATCAGGTTCCCTTGACTAACCTGAGACCTTTTCCAGATTTGTCAGTCAATCAGGCGCCTTTGGCTGACCCGAGACCTTTTGTAGATTTGTCAGTCAATCAGGCGCCCTTGGCTAACCTGAGACCTTTTGTAGATTTGTCAGTCGATCAGGCTCCTTTGGATGACCTGAGACCTTTCGTACATTTGTCAGTCGACAAGCGCCTTTGGCTGACCTGAGACCTTTTGTAGATTTGTCAGTCGCTCAGGCTCCCTCGGCTAACCTGAGACCTTTTGCATATTTGTAAGTCGATCAGGCGCTCTTGGCTAACCTGAGACCTTTGTAGATTTGTCAGTCAATCAGGCGCCCTTGGCTAACCTGAGACCCTTTGTAGATGTCTACTCGTAGTTGGTAGGGAAAACTTTTCTTACCACGAAGAGATTGTCTACAATTTTTGCGTTACTGCTCACATTTTCCCCCTTCTTCTCTCTTTCACATCAATGGCGAGGGAAAGGGTCATGCTCGATTGTTTGCTTGGCTGGCCCGTGTTCTCCAGAGGCGCTTTTTCATTCAAATATACTCCTGATGGCGAGACATTCTTCTGTCGGCTGTCCTAATCTTTGGTGATAGTGCCAGTACCTGGCAGAGTTCTGATCCATCTTTTTGACGTCTACCACCATCGGAGGGAGCTGGATTTATCCTCTGGTGACCCATTGGCTAAGTAATTCGACCGCGCTCTCTTTAGTGCAAGGGAGAGGGGGTGGTGGATTGAAGTCGCGCCTAGCCCCTCCATTTCTTCCTAGGCCTCTTCAGCCAGTTCGTAATTGATCTCTCCTTTGACTGCTAGTGTTGTGTCTTACGTTGTGCGACTCCTCAGACGCGGTACTGACCGTATGGCGCCAAATAGAGCCTATGTGTATTTCTTCTACACAATCGGCAATCCTTTTAGCTGCTTCTTCTAGCTCGACAAAGGTTTGGAATCTGAAGTTAATCAAATTCCCCTTGAAAGCTGGGATCATTCCCCGTATGCAGATCTCGACGAGTGTCTCTTATTTGATTTCTTCATGACAGTCTAACGTCAGGTGCCGGAACCGTAAGATATACTTTCCTATTTCTTCCCATATCCGTTGTCCATTCTTGCTTAGATCTATCGCCGTGATTTTCCTCTTAGCTGTGTAGAATTTCCGAAGGAAGAGTGTGGACATGGTTGTCCAGGAATCTACAGTTTCTGCCTTCAGGTTGTCATACCAAGTGAATGTCGTTCCTGTGAGCGATTTTTGGAATTCTCTTAGGCATAACTTTCTATTGGAGGCTCTATCATTCATTGCTAATAGGAATCGGCTAAGATGTTCTCGAGTGTTTCCTTGTCCGTCATATGTCTTGAATTTTGGAGATGTGTAATCTTCGGGGTATTGGTATTTTCGGATATCCATCGGGCATGGGCTACTTACGCGGCAGTTGATAGTTTTTCTCCAAATACTTCGCCATTTCTTTTTGTGACATCGCCATCGTCTCGTCTTCTTTGCACTTCCCTTCGTCTTTTCTCTGGGAGTGTCTTGTCCTGCTATTAATTCTTGTGTGATCCAGTCTTCGAGCTCTTGCCTTCTGCGTGAGCGCTCCTGTTAGAGCATTGCTCGGTCGAACTTGCATGCGTTGCTATCTCAAGCATGTTTGTCAATGTTAGTGATCAAAACTATAAGTCTTGATTTCTAGTCTATTATAGCTAAGTCTCGGACTAGGATAGAAAGTGTATTTGAGCTTAAGGACTTCATGGCGATTCATCATACAAGTAGAAGAACTACTCAAGGAACCGTTGGAACTTCTAGACAAAAAGGTATGTGAAGACTTGAACTTATCTATCAATCAAAAGTCTATCTCCTACTCTTTGAGACAAGAAGTCGTATGCTATATATATAGACTTTGATTATACACATTTGGTATTTCGAGCCGAGTATACCTCGCCTATCTATATCTCGAAATATAAGTTGGTAAGCTTTTATCTTTAACCAAGTTTATCTTTACCATGTGACGAAAGTCATTATATGTTTCAATCATCTTGAAAATTGCTTTGACGAGAAATAGTGTAACAACTATATAACGTCCTCTAAGAATGTTTCAATGATTGAAATGAGAGTTTAGATTACATAACCAATAGTGTAAATAAACACTGTTATGGAAACACATTTATGTATAAGTCCTATTCCTTGAACCAAAGCTTGCGAACTTTGTTGATCAAGAGAACCGGAAGAATGGCGTGAGCCAAGTCCGCGAGTCAGTCCGCGAACTTCCGAAGTTCTCAAACCAGAGAATTTCTGCTGGAGTTGACAAATTACTTGCGTGAAACTAAGTCCGCGATCCGGCGGAGTTCTCATACCCGAGAATTTCTGCTGGAGTTTGTAAACTCTGCCCGATAATTTAAGTCCGCGAACCTAGTCTGCGAACTTGAGAAGGTTATATATCTGATGATGATTTCTGAACTTAAACTTAAAAAGACTAAGGAATGCAGTTTGCAAACCGTGGCTATAAAATTTCATGAACCGATTCAAGTGAATCAATTCATCTTTGCTTCAATTGTGTCTTGTGTAATACATGAGATTTCCTTGCAATTGAACAACTCTCTATATAGTTCATCTTGAAGTCATATGAACTAGTTATGGTGAAGAAGAACGTGGTTGATATGAAATTCTCATATGGCTAACCTTTTGGTTAACTATTGTTGAACCAACAGGTTCATACCTTTTGCTCGGTCGAACTCACATGCGTTGCTATCTCAAGCATGTTTGTCAATATTAGTGATGAAAACTATAAGTATTGATTTCTAGTCTACTAGCTAAGTCTCGGACTAGGATAGAAAGTGTAGTTGAGCTCAAGGATTTCATGGCGATTCATCATACAAGAAGAAGAATTACTCAAGAAACCGGTGGAACTTCTCGACAAAAAGGTATGTGAAGACTTGAACTTATCTGTCACTCAAAAGTATATCTACTCTATCTCCTACTTCTGGAGACAAAAAGTCGTATGCTATATATAGACTTAGATTATACACATTTGGTATTTCGAGCCGAGTATACCTCGCCTATATATATCTCGAAATATATGTTGGTAAGCGTTTCACTTCGACCATGTTTATCTTTACCTAGTGACGAAAGTCATGATATGTTTCAATCACTTTGAAAATTGCTTTGACGAGAAATGGTGTAACAACTATATAACGTCCTCTAAGAATGTTTCAATGGTTGGAATGAGAGTTTAGATTACATAACCGATGATGGAAATAAGTATTGTTGTGGAAACACATATGTGCATAAGTCTTATCCCTTGAACTAAAGTTTGCGAACTTTGTTGATCAAGAGAAACCGGAAGAATGGCTTGTTCCCAAGTCCGCGAACTGCCGAACTTCTCATCTCGAGAAATTCTGCTGGAGTTGACAAACTTTTTACGTGAGTACCAGTCCGCGAACCCAGTATGTGAACCGGCGGAAAATCATTGCCGAGGTTTTCTGCTGGAGTTTGTAAACTCTGCCTGGTTGCTTAAGTACGCGAACCTAGTGTGTGAACTTAAGAAGGGTATATATCTAAAGATGATTTCTGAACTTAAACTTATGAAGACTAAGGAATGCAGTTTGCAAACCGTGGCTATAAAAGTTCATGAACCCATTCAAGTGAATCAAATCATCTTTGCTTCAATTGTGTCTTGTTTAGTACATAAGATTTCCTTGCAATTGAACAACTCTCTAACTAGTTAATTTGAAGTCATTTGAACTAGTTATGGTGAAGAAGAATATGGTTGGTATGAAATGCTCATATGGCTAACCTTTTGGTTAACTATTGTTGAACCAACAATGTACACGTTTGGGTACGGTTAACAAACGTAGAAGCGTGCATTTCATTTGTGTATAACAAGCTAAGTTTTCGATCTAATGGTTGAGAAATATTAGCTTGAATCTAAATCAGGTTTTCATCTAATGGTGGATATTGTTTGCTTTGTGACCAAGGCGAAACCCTGATTTGGAAGACTATATAAAGGAGACATCTAGTATTGTGCAAAATCAATCCCCACACTTCACGTGTGATATTATTTTGCGTGCTAGAGTCGATTCTCCTTTAACCTTTGGTTTTCTTCTTCTAAAACCAGGTTAACGAATTAAAGACTTCATTGGGATTGTGAAGCTATACCGATACTACTTTTATCAAAGTTGTGTGATCTGATCTTGCATATTCTATCGTACGAGTACAATCAGATTGATTGGCTTGATATTAATATCTCCGATATGCAAGATATAAACAGTAGTCACAAACACTTCGTCTCATTGTTTGTGATTCAATAACATCTTGTTTCGTTACCATACGATTAAGATTGTTGTGAGGTGATTGATTTATCTAGGTTGTTCTTCGGGAATATAAGACCGGATTATCAATTGGTTTTCGTTCACCTTGATTATTATCAAAATACAGAACAAAAACTTTAGGTTTTTCTGTGGGAGACAGATTGATCCTTTGATAGACTTGTCTGTGTGAGACAGATTTGTTTATTGACAAAGCCTGCGATTTTGGGTCGTAGCAACTCTTAGTTGTGGGTGAGATCGTCTAAGGGAATCAAGTACGCAGTATCCTGTTGGGATCAGAGGCATAGGGAGTACAACTGTACCTTGGATCAGTGGGAGACTGATTGGGGTTCAACTACAGTCCAGTTCGAAGTTAGTTTGGAGTAGGCTAGTTTCTGTAGCGGATTAATACAGTGTGTGTTCAATCTGGACTAGGTCCCGGGGTTTTTCTACATTTGTTGTTTCCTCGTTAACAAAATTTCTGGTGTCTGTGTTATTTTAGTTTCCGCATTATATTGTTTTTTATTTATAATTGAAATAATACAGGTTGTGCGTTAGATCATCAACTAGAGTAATCCAAACTTTGGTTGTTGATTTTCATTCATTGATCCTTGGATATTGGTCTTTGGTACCATCCAAGTTATTCCTTTTTTTTGATCAGTACTCTCAGTTTCTGTTTGAGGAAATCAAATCAAGAGAGAGATATAAACTCGTTGATGTACTTTTAATTGATTGAGTCTTGTTGATTCTCTTAAAAGTATATTTGAGTTTGTCCATATTGATTTCTAAGCGAAATATTTGGTGGTGTTGTTAGACCCCCGCTTTTTCAATTGGTATCAGAGCAGGCAAACGCGTTCAAGACCTTACAAGTCTGTGTTTGTAGCGATCTGACTCTATGGATAGAGGTGTTATCTTTATTAACGTACCACCAGTCTTTGATGGCTCTAATTACTTGTGGTGGAAAATTGTTATGCGAGATTTTCTTCAAGCGCTTGATTTTCAATCATGGGTATATGTTGTTAATGGCTATGATGGTCCCGTCGTGGCAGTTGGAGAAATAAACGTTCCCAAGAATATTGGTGAATATAGTCCTGCCGAGCTACTTGCTGCAAAGCAAAACTCCGATGGTTTGAATGCCATCATACATGGCATTACCCCACACCTTCAGCACCATGTGTCAAATTGCACTAGGTCTAAAGATGCTTGGGATATCTTAGAAAACGTATTCGAAGGAAATACCAGTGAAAAGGAAGACAAACTTCTGGCTAAACTTCACATCATTTTTTTGATCAAAATACTAACAACACTTGGAGATTACAACTTACATTCTTCTTCTTAAACTTCTTTGCTGCTACTGGAGTTTTAACACCTTTCTTGGGAGCCTGCAGTAAACATTAACAACAAGAGATTAGCCCAACAATCAAGTACTCAAATGCATAAACCCATTTCTCAAATTTTTAAATCCAACAGGACCAACTTTCCCTTGCTTGCATCAAATATAAAACACAAATCTACATAATAAACTTAATAATCATGTTAATTTCATGCTTCACAACAATAATAACAACAACAATCAAACACCAAATTGATTTGTGTAAAAAATGAAAACCTAATTTCGAAATTCTTAATTTGAGATATCTCAAACCCTATTTTAGAAACATCATCAATGAGTTGATTTTAACACAAAAAAACAAACAAAGGGTTTAGTCGTTTAGATTACTTACTTGTTTTCTGAATGAAAAAGTAATCTTCTCTGAGAATCTCTGACCAAAAGCAAAACATCACCATTACAGATCTAACTCACGAGTTTTTTCTTGGTCTCTGGATTCCAATTAAACCCTCCTTTTGATTCAATCAAACCCTCTCTATGACTCTCTCAGTTTCTTGATCTCTCGATCTCTTTCTGTTAAGAATGAGAAGAAAAAAATGTTGAAGAAACCAAACTACCAAAAACTGAAAGTGAAAACACTGAAAATAAATGACAATTCTCGACGACATCTAATACTTTGGGGTGGAAATTACAAGTACACTCCTATCTTATCGGATGTCGGATATTAACCTAACGGAAGGACCCCAATCCGATTCCGATAAGAGATATTATCCGATAGCTTATCGAATTCCGATATCCGATATGTCGGGTTAAATCCTATAGGATGTCGGATTTTCGGAAACGGATCTCGGGTTTCAGCTATCCGTTGCCATGCATATGCTAAACTTACAACCTTTGGGATTATTGGAGTACTTGGAAGTGACGAAGATTTTGAGGAATGTTGAAGATTAGACATGTGGAATAGGAGCTACTAAATTTTCTTTATCTTTTTTGTATTCCATATGTGTTGATAGTTTTGTCACTAAAATTGACAAAGGGGGAGATTGTTAGAGCATTGCTCGGTCGAACTCGCATGCGTTGCTATCTCAAGCATGTTTGTCAATGTTAGTGATCAAAACTATAAGTCTTGATTTCTAGTTTACTATAGATAACTCTCGGACTAGGATAGAAAGTGTAGTTGAGCTCAAGGACTTCATGGAGATTCATCATACAAGAAGAAGAACTACTCAAGGAACCGATGGAACTTCTCGACAAAAAGGTATGTGAAGACTTGAACTTATCCGTCACTCAAAAGTCTATCCACTCTACCTCCTACTTCTTAAGACAAAAATTCGTATGCTATATATAGACTTAGATTATACACATTTGGTATTTCGAGCCGAGTATACCTCGCCTATCAATATCTCGAAATATGTGTTGGTAAGCGTTTCGCTTTGACCATGTTTATCTTTACCTAGTGACGAAAGTCATGATATATTTCAATCACTTTAAAAATTGCTTTGACGAGAAATGGTGTAACAAATATATAACGTCCTCTAAGAATGTTTCAATGGTTGGAATGAGAGTTTAGATTACATAACCAATGATGGACATAAGTATTGTTGTGGAAACACATATGTGCATAAGTCATATCCCTTGAACCAAAGTTTGCGAACTTTGTTGATCAAGAGAAACCGGAAGAATGGCTTGTTGCCAAGTCTGCGAACTCAGTCCACGAACTGCCAAACTTCTCATCCCGAGAAATTCTGCTGGAGTTGACAAACTTGTTATATGAGTACCAATCCGCGAACCCAGTCCGTGAACCGGCGGAAAGTCTTTGCCGAGATTTTCTACTGGAGTTTGTAAACTCTTCCCAGTTGGTTAAGTCCACGAACCTAGTGTGGGAACTTAAGAAGGTTATATATCTAAAGATAATTTCTGAACTTAAACTTATAAAGACTAAGGAATGAAGTTTGCAAACCGTGGCTATAAAAGTTCATGTACTGATTCAAGTGAATCAAATCATCTTTGCTTCAATTGTGTCCTGTGTAGTACATAAGATTTCCTTGCAATTGAACACCTCTCTAACTAGTTAATTTGAAGTCATTTGAACTAGTTATGGTGAAGAAGAATATGGTTGATATGAAAGTGATCATATGGCTAACCATTTGGTTAACTATTGTTGAACCAACTAATGTACAAGTTTGAGTATGGTTACACAAGCCTAGAAACGTGCATTTCATTTGTGTATAACAAGCTATGTTTTCTATCTAACGGTTGATAAATATTAGCTTGAATCTAATCAGTTTTTCATCTAACTGTGAATATTGAATTCTTTGTTACCAAGCTAACGTTGATTCCAAACCCTGATTTGAAAGATTATATAAGGGAGAACTCTAGCAACTTGGAAACCTAATCCCCACACATTATGTGTGATACTAGTTGTGCAAAGCTAGAGTCGATTCTCCTTTAACCTTTGGTTTCTTCTTCTAAACCAAGTTAACGACTTAAAGACTTCATTGTGATTGTGAAGCCAGACCGATACTACTTTTTTGTAGTTGTGTGATCTGATCTTGTTGTTTTTATCGTACGAGTACAATTGTAATATTTTTCTTGAGATTTCTATCTCCGATAGGAAAGATAAAAAGTAATCACAAACATCTTCGTCTCATCGTTTGTGATTCCACAATATCTTTTTTCGCTGCGTCGATTAAGACTATTGTGAGGTGATTGATAATACTAGGCTGTTTTTCGGGAATATAAGTCTAGATTATCAATTGGTTCTTGTTCACCTTGATTTATCAAAAGACGGAACAAAACTAGTAGGTATATTCGTGGAAGACGGATTTATCTATTGGTGTAGACTTTTCTGTGTTGTTTATTAAAGTCTTCGACTTTGGGTCATAGCAACTCTTGGTTGTAGGTGAGATCAGCTAAGGGAATCAAGTACGTAATATTCTACTGGGATCAGAGACGTAGGAGCATAATTGTACCTTGGATCAGTGTGAGATTGGTTGGGGTTCAACTACAGTCCAGACTGAAGTTAGTTTGGAGTAGGCTAGTATCTGTAGCGGCTTAATACAGTGTGTGTTCAATCTGGACTAGGTCCCGGGATTAATACAGTGTGTGTTCGATCTAATGGTTGAGAAATATTAGCTTGAATCTAAATCAGGTTTTCATCTAATGGTGGATATTGTTTGATTTGTGACCAAGGTGAAACCCTGATTTGAAAGACTATATAAAGGAGACATCTAGTATTGTGCAAAACTAATCCCCACACTTCACGTGTGATACTAGTTTACGTGCTAGAGTCGATTCTCCTTTAACCTTTGGTTTTCTTCTTCTAAAACCAGGTTAACGACTTAAAGACTTCATTGGGATTGTGAAGCCAGACCGATACTACTTTTATCATAGTTGTGTGATCTGATCTTGCATCTTCTATCGTACGAGTACAATCAGATTGATTGGCTTGAGATTAATATCTCCGATATGCAAGATATAAAAAGTAGTCACAAACATTTTCGTCTCATTGTTTGTGATACCGCAACATTTTGTTTCGGTACCATACGATTAAGATTGCTGTGAGGTGATTGATTTGTCTTGGTTGTTCTTCGAGAATATAAGACCGGGTTATCAATTGGTTCTTGTTCACCTTGATTATTATCAAAAGACGGAACAAAAACTTAAGGGTTTTTCTGTGGGAGACAGATTGATCCTTTGATAGACTTGTCTGTGTGAGACAGATTTCTTTATTGTCAAAGCTTGGGATTTTGGATCGTAGCAACTGTTAGTTGTGGGTGAGATCAGCTAAGGGAATCAAGTGCGCAATATCCTGCTGGGATCAGAGGTGTAGGGAGTACAACTGTACCTTGTATCATTGGGAGACTGATTGGGGTTCAACTACAGTCCAGTCCGAAGTTATTTTGGAGTAGGCTAGTGTCTGTAGCGGCTTAATACAGTGTGTGTTCAATCTGGACTAGGTCCCGGGGGTTTTCTGCATTTGTGGTTTCCTCGATAATAAAATTTCTGGTGTCTGTGTTATTTCAGTTTCCGCATTATATTTTTTTATCTTTATAATTGAAATAATACAGGTTGTGTGTTAGATCATCAATTAGAGTAATCCAACCTTTGGTTGTTGATTGTCATTGATTGATCCTTGGATATTGGTCTTTGGTACCATCCAAGTTATTCCTTGTATTTGATTAGTACTCGCAGTTTCTGTTTGAGGAAATCAAATCAAGAGAGAGAGAGATAAACTCGTTGATGCACTTTTAATTGATTGAGTCTTGTTGATTCTCTTAAAAGTATATTCGAGTTTGTCCATACAGATTGCTAAGCGAAATATTGGGTGATGTTGTTAGACCCTTGCTTTTTCAATTGGTATCAGAGAAGGCAATCACGTTCAAGACCTTACAAGTATGTGTTTGTAGCGATCTGACTCTATGGACAGAGGTGCTATCTCTATTAACGTACCACCAGTATTTGATGGATCTAATTAGTTTTGGTGGAAAATTTCTATGCGAGCTTTTCTTCAAGCGCTTGATTTTCAATCATGGGTATATGTTGTTAATGGCTATGATGCTCCCGTCGTGGAAGTTGGAGAAATAAACTTTCCCAAGAATATTGGTGAATATAGTCTTGCCGAGCTACTTGCTGCAAAGCAAAACTCCGACGGTTTGAATGCCATCATACATGCCATTACCCCACACCTTCAGCACCATGTGTCAAATTCCACTAGGTCTAAAGATGCTTGGAATATCTTAGAAAACGTGTTCGAAGGAAATACCAGTGAAAAGGAAGCTAGACTTCAAAATCTGAATTCCAAATGGGAAAATCTTCGTATGACAGATAATGAACCGATTAATCATTTTTACCACAAAGTGTTTGAAATTGTTAATGCATCATTTGCATTGGGTAAGACCATTCCTGAAAAGGACGTTGTGATAAAAATCCTCAGATCGCTGCCATCAAGATACGATTCTAAGAAGCAAGCCAGCATTGAGATAAATAACCCTGATACACTTTCCAAGACTTCACTAACTTGAAATTTAAGATTTCTTGATCAAGAGATAGGAAAAACGTTCGCACTCAACGCTGTGAACAAACCTGAGATGTCTTCCTATCACCTGTCCTTGGGCTGATGAATGTGATTATTCACTAGTAGTCAAAGAGGTCAAGAATCTAATAAAAAGGAAGAATAGATTTGCAGGTTTTCCATCTTCTCTGGTTGATGAAAATAATTCAACAGAAGACAATACTTCTCTATATAACTCAGATGAGTCTGACTGGTGCAATGGATTTACTGCCCTTACTTCAGATTCTCTTTCAACTTCAAATTCTGATTCGGAACTTGAATTTGATACTGAGTTGGTTGATCTCCTGAATAAAGAGATTCTTCAATAGAACCTTCGTCTGAAAGCCTCCTTGAGGAATGTTGAATCATCATTCTAGACGAAAAATATTGAGATAGAGCATCTTCATATTAAATTCGTCAAAACCATGTCTCTAACGGAAGAAGAGATTAATTCTCTTAGAGATGACCTGCAAAGGCTGTCTGAAAGCTCTGACAAAATTGCAGCAATGTTGTTTGGTCAGAGATCCTGTGGGAACAATCATGGTTTAGGATTCAAAGGAAAACAACAAAAGTGATGGATTCTGCAAATCAGTAAACAATGGTTGGGTGTTGTGTAAAACAGGAAAAATTACATGGAGATGAAAAATCCACATTGATCTGCTCCTTCTGTGGACACTCAAGGCATGATAAAGATACCTGTTGGAGATTCAAGAAAAGCAACAAAAGAGTAACCAAACTTCAAAAGAACATGCAAAGAGTGAGTCTGGATAAAGATAAGCAAGGTAAATATTCCAGAAGAAGTAAGAAATCTATTAGCACAACAAACAGTGACAAGTCACGAAAAAGCAAGGGAAGTGGGCATTTGGCCCGTCCGGTCACCAGCCTTCTCATCTTTAACTTGGGAAAGATGAGAAGTGTCTGAGATATAGCTCAAGTCAATGTTCGTGAATTTCAATGTGTGTAGGTAATCTTATTTTTAGATTCTTGGAAGACTGTGTCAAAATGGTCTAGGGTTTGACACTTATAAATCTCCTTTTATTGTTTGTTTTCTCCTTCTTTCCTTTAATTGCAAACCCTGATTTGAAAGACTATATAAGGGGAACTCTAGTATCTGTGCAAAAATAATCCCCACACCTCACGTATGATACTAGTTTTCATACTAGAGTCCGTTCTCCTTTAACCTTTGGTTTTCTTCTTCTAAAACCAAGTTAACGACTTAAAGACTTCATTGGGATTGTGAAGCCATACCGATACTACTTTTATCGTAGTTGTGTGATATGATCTTGCATCTTCTATCGTACGAGTACAATCATATTGATTGGCTTTAGATTGATATCTCCGATAGGAAAGATATAACAAGTAATCACAAACATCTTCGTCTCATTGTTTGTGATTCCGCAACATCTTGTTTCGCTACCATACGATTAAGATTGTTGTGAGGTGATTGATAACTCTAGGATGTTCTTTGGGAATATAAGAACGGATTATCAATTGGTTCCTGTTTACCTTGATTATTATCAAAAGACGAAACAAAACCTTTTAGGGTTTATCTGTGGGAGACAGATTGATCCTTTGATAGACTTGTCTGTATGAGACAGATTTGTTTATTGTCAAGTCTTCGACTTTGGGTCGTAGCAACTCTTAGTTGTGGGTGAGATCAGCTAAGGGAATCAAGTTCGCAGTATCCTGCTGGGATCAGAGGCGTAGGGAGTAAAACTGTACCTTGGATCAGTGGGAGACTGATTGGGGTTCAACTACAATCCAGTCCGAAGTTAGCTTGGAGGCTAGTATCTATAGCAGCTTAATACAGCGTGTGTTCAATCTGGACTAGGTCCCGAGGTTAATCTGCATTTGCAATTTCCTCGTTAACAAAATTCTGGTGTTTGTGTTATTTCTATTTCCGCATTATATTATTTATCTTTATAATTGAAATAATACAGGTTGTGTGTTGTAGATCATCAATTAGAATATCCAACCTTTGGTTGTTGATTTACATTGATTCATCCTTGGATATTGGTCTTTGGTACCATCCAAGTTATTCCTTGTATTTGATTAAAGACTCGCTTATTTCTATTAGCTTGAGTAAATCAAATCAAGAGAGAGATATTAACTCCTCGATATACTTTAATCTAGATTGAGTCTGACTGTCTAGTTGATTCTTTAGCAAAGTATATTGGAGTTAGTACATACAGATTGCTAAGCGAAATATTGGGTGGTGTTGTTAGACCCCCGCTTTTTCAATTGGTATCAGAGCAGGCAATCACGTTCAAGACCTTAGAAATATGTGTTTGTAGTGATCTGATTATGGACGAGTCTATCTCTAATAACGTACCAGTTCAGAAATTACCAGATGATTATAAAAGCTCGGATTCACCTAAGAGAACTATCACATCTAAGTCAATATCTAAACATTCTCTTGATGTAAAAACTGTTGATTGGGAAACTCTCCTAGAAGAACAGTTCGATGAACTTTCTGATGAAGGTGATTCAGATATTGATAGAGATGTTGATGAGGAAGTCTCATAGTATGTTAAGTTTTTGGATTCGTGGAAGATGAAGAAGATTACAACTTCTCATGTCTCACCTCTTCTGACTCCTCTCTATCGAGAAAACAAGAAATTGAAAAGATGTTACGCAGGTGTTTATTTTTCGAATCGTTCTAACGAATCGATCCTCAAGGATTCTGAGGAAAACCTATGTATGAAGTCACTTGAATGTGATAATCTTTATCAAAAGTACTTTATATTGGAAGAGAAACTTGCAGAATCTGAAGCAAGGTTCAACTCTCAACAAATTAGTTTTGATGACAGAGAAAGTGCTTGTCTCGCTCGAGAAAAACGCCTTGAGGCTGATTTAGCTGTTGCTCTTGATAAAATCAAGATGTTGGAAGATGACTTGAAAAAGTTCAATACTAGTTCAAGCAAATTAACCACTATGCTAGGAGCAAGTAAAATCATCGTGATACACGAGGATTGTGCTATAAGGGAATAGATGCTCCAAGTATTAGCAAAGAGGTAAAATTTGTCAAGGCTAGTGATTTTTCTCAACAAAAGGTTTCCACTGATGCAAAAAGTGAAACACCTTCACCGGCAATTAAGGTTCTAAAGAGCAAAGAATATCAATCTCCAAAGTCAGCACATACAAATCGAGGTAAGAACATTCCTTATGTTTTCCACTATTGCGGAAATAAAGGTCACCTGGAAAGGAGATGTCGTTTTCGTATAAGGAATTATAAACTTCATGATGTTCTTGTTTGGGTATCACAAGAAGTTGTGAAACCAAGATCATATGTTAAGGCTAATCCCCTTAACATTACAGGTTGTAACTTTACAACCTTTAGGCAAAGGAATCGTTGCTGTGATAAACCTAGATTTTCCTATAAACGTTATACGAAGCCTTTTCACAATCGTAATGGTTATCAAAAGGATAACTTCGTAAAGACGAAGACAAGATCCTATGCTCCCAATTGGAGAAAGACTAACTTGCAAAAGAATAGTCAATCTAATTCTCTTCCGAGAAATCTTGAAGAGAGTAATGGGAAGAAGGTTCCGGTTGTTCCTAAACGCACTCAGAAGTGGGTACCAAAGAAAGCTAATGATGCTTTGATTGTGAAAAGAAATGATCTTCCAGAAAATTCCATGACTATAGAGAAGGCAGTATCCATGATGTTGGAACTTAACAAAATTTTTGGAAAAATGGATTTGGATGTGAAAGGCTTTAAAAGTGATCCCTTTCATGATAATCCAAAGGTCAATTGTGGTAAACAAGACATTTTTCACCCCAACACAACTTTATTGTGTTGTAAGTGCATCCTCACCAAGGAATGCCCAGTTATGTATACGGTCAGGGAAGCACGAAAAGTGGGGCGCACAGATTATGTTCGGTAAGGCTGTAGAATTCAATTGGATTCATCTAAAAAGGTATGTCTATAAACTTGAGCAAAGATTTGTGCTTTTATTTTTTTAGAGAACTTATAATGATTCACGTACCTTTCTTATCGTTCTTTTCTACCTAACTTGATCTGTGTTTAAGGTTCTTAAACGTTTAGATTTGAAAATAGTAGTTCGGGATGTTTGGACTTCATGGTACACCTACCAGGTATGCATAACATCTTTTAAAATCAAAATCCGGGGGTTTAAGTTCGCGGACTTGAAAATTCGTTTGCAAACCCGTATGCATACTTGACGTCGATATTCGGTAAATTTGTTTTGGCCGCAACTTCTTCGTCCAAACTCGGAATGACCTCATTCTTTTTGCATTCTCTTCCTCTTTGAATTATCTTCAAAATGGATATGAGAATTATTGAATTTGGATTAGTTAAGATTGGTATTTGTCCTGTCTCTTGTTTTTGAGTGTTTTGCTCCGTTTCGTTGCACTTGTTCCACTTCTCTTGGACTTTGGCACTTGTATTCCTGGAGTACTACTCTTCTAAGCTCATTGTAGCTTTTACAAGAATGTTGTTGGTGAATCACAAAGAAGGAAGTTCAAGAATGGGCAGTAGTACGCATCACTATGGGATTATTGAATGTTCACAATCATTATATGTGAACTATGGTGCATGGTCCTTAATGACTTTGTATGTTCTTCTTTGTTAATAAAATATTTTTTTACGCCTTTGGTAGCTATTCTTGGTGTAAATCCGGGCGAAAAAGATTGATTCTACCCTTTAAGGACAAATCATCTAATATGTGCATTACGAGTTTGTCTTGATTCCTAGGAAACTTCTTATGAGAATTTATTCTTGTTTTTTGAGAAGGATTACTAGAGATTGGAATAGCAATTATTGTGATTACACATAGCTATTGCCAAACGTATTCATCTTCATGTTTTTAGGTTTATTTGTTTAAATTCTAAAAACTATTTGGAAGATGATGTTTTTGCAGTATTAATCTTTATGATTTGTTATATTGCAATTTGTTATGGGATATTGGTGTTTACGTCCGTGAACTATGATGGTCCCATACTTTGTCAAAAGTAAAGTCTTTCGTTAGTCGATATTCATGTATTGATAAAAGAATGAATGGACTTTTGACAAATACAAAAGTTAAGCCTATTATGTCAATTATTTGATGGAAGATAGGTTAAAATATTTTGTTTGCAAGGATTATGTCTATTGATTGTCGTTATGCAAATAGTGATGGAAAATAGAATGAATCCTTGTGTATTCCTCGGTATTGATCTTCCCTGATCCATATTTTATGTGTATACTACAATACTCTATAAGGTTTTCTTGTGTTGAGTATATGAACGGTTAATTTAATCATTTCCTTATGGTTAACTTAGTCGTAGCTCCGTAAGTTCTCTTATGTTGAGCATTTCCAATTAAATTGATCACTCTTGTGTTTAATTTGATTGAGTATTCCAATTGAGTTAATCATAGGTTTACTTGTGATTAATTTGATTGAGTTTTTGGATATAGAAAATTATTCTTATGTTTTTGGTGTCCAATAAAATCCTTCTTTTCTTTTGAAATTAAGTCGCTCTTGTTGTTCTTTCGGGAATAACATCAAATGGGGGAGAGTCCTTTTGAACTTGTGCTTAATGGTCATATCTTGAGGGGTGTGCGGCTATGGAATTTTAGAGGGGTTACCTTGTATCTTTAAACTCCTTGATGAATGCATTTAGCTTCGGCTTTATGATTGCATCTAAATTAGTTGGTACGTATTCTTTTCTTTTTGTCATGAAATGTCTCTCTCGGAAATTTCATTATGATCCCGTTCTTATACCTTTGCCAATTTTATTGACAAAAAGGGGGAGAATTAATATGTAGTTCATACATATGGTTTTCGAATCATTGTGTAAGGGGGAGTGGTTTCCATGTGAGATGGAGTATTGACTAAGGGGGAGTGATACATATCACCATAGTATTATTGTTGAAGTTGTGATACAATTGAACTTTGACACTGTGTAATAATACTATGACATTGTATAACAATGATCGAGAACTATGTTTTCTCATTGTTATAGCTACGGATCTTCAACAGCGGTGATGCTAAACTTACAACCTTTGGGATCATTGGAGTACTTGGAAGTGACGAAGATTTCGAGGAATGTTAAAAATTAGACATGTGGAATAGGAGCTACTAAAGTTTCTTTATCTTTTTTTGTATTCCATATGTATTGATAGTTTTGTCACTAAAATTGACAAAAGGGGAGATTATTAGAGCATTGCTCGGTCTAACTCGCATGCGTTGCTATCTCAAGCATGTTTGTCCATGTTAGTGGTCAAAACTATAAGTCTTGATTTCTAGTCTATGATAGCTAAGTCTCGGACTAGGATAGAAAGTGTAGTTGAGCTCAAGGACTTCATGGAGATTCATCCTACAAGTAGAAGAACTACTCAAGGTACCGGTGGAACTTCTCGACAAAAAGGTATGTGAATACTTGGACTTATCTATCACTCAAAAGTCTATCTACTATATCGCCTACTATTTGAGACAAGAAGTCGTATGATATATATATATAGACTTTGAGTATACACACTTGGTATTTCGAGCCGAGTATACCTCACCTATCTATATCTCGAAATATGAGTTGGTAAGCTTTTCGCTTTAACCAAGTTTATCTTTACCATGTGACGAAAGTCATGATATGTTTCAATCATCTTGAAAATTGCTTTGACGAGAAATGGTGTAACAACTGTATAACGTCCTCTAAGAATGTTTCAATGATTGAAATGAGAGTTTAGATTACATAACCAATGGTGGACATAAGCATTGTTGTGGACACACATTTATGTATAAGTCCTATTCCTTGAACCAAAGTTTGTGAACTTTGTTGATCAAGAGAACTGGAAGAATGGCGTGAGCCAAGTCCGCGAACTCCCGAAGTTCTCAAACCCGAGAATTTCTGCTGCAGTTGACAAACTACTTGCATGAAATTAAGTCCGCGAACCCTGTCCGCGAACCGGCGAAGTTCTCATACCCGAGAATTTATGTCGGAGTTTGTAAACTCTGCCCGGTAACTTAAGTCCGCGAACCTAGTATGCGAACTTGAGAAGGTTATATATCTGAAGATGATTTCTGAACTTAAACTTAAAAAGACTAAGGAATGCAGTTTGCGAACTGTGGCTATAAAAGTTCATGAACCGATTCAAGTGAATCAAATCATCTTTGATTCAATTTTGTCTTGTGTAGTACATGAGATTTCCTTGGAATTGAACAACTCTCTAACTAGTTCATTTGAAATCATTTGAACTAGTTATGGTGAAGAAGAACGTGGTTGATATGGAATGCTCATATGGCTAACCTTTTGGTTAACTATTGTTGAACCAACAAGTGCATACGTTTAGGTATGGTTAACAAACCTAGAAGCGTGCATTGTCAAGTGTGTGTAACAAGCTAAGTTTTCGATCTAACGGTTGATAAATATTAGCTTGAATCTAAATAAGGTTTTCATCTAACGGTGGATATTGATTGCTTTGTTACCAAGGTAACTTAATTGCAAACCCTGATTTGAAAGACTATATAAGGGGAACTCTAGTATCTGTGCAAAACTAATCCCCACACCTTATGTGTGATACTAGTTTGCATACTAGAGTCGGTTCTACTTTAACCTTTGGTTTTCTTCTTCTAAAACCAGGTTAACGACTTAAAGACTTCATTGGGATTGTGAAGCCATACCGATACTACTTTTATCGTAGTTGTGTGATCTGATCTTGAATCTTCTATCGTACGAGTACAATCAAATTGATTGGCTTGAGATTGATATCTCCGATAGGCAAGATATAAAAAGTAATCACAAACATCTTCGTCTCATTGTTTGTGATTCCGCAACATCTTGTTTCGCTACCATACGATTAAGATTGTTGTGAGGTGATTGATAACTCTAGGCTATTCTTCGGAATATAAGACCGGATTATCAATTGGTTCCTATTCACCTTGATTATTATCAAAAGACGGAACAAAAACTTTTAGGGTTTATCTGTGGGAGATAGATTGATCCTTTGATAGACTTGTATGTGTGAGACAGATTTGTTTATTTTTAAGTCTTTGACTTTGGGTCGTAGCAACTCTTAGTTGTGGGTGAGATCAGCTAAGGGAATCAAGTGCGCAGTATCCTGCTGGGATCATAGGCGTAGGGAGTACAACTGTACCTTGGATCAGTGGGAGACTGATTGGGGTCCAACTACAGTGCATTCCGAAGTTAGGTTGGAGTAGGCTAATGTCTGTAGAGGCTTTATACAGTTCGTGTTCAATCTGGACTACGTCCCGGGTTTTTCTGCATTTTCGGTTTCCTCGTTAACAAAATTCTGGTGTCTATGTTATTTTTATCTCCGCATTATATTGTTTATCTTTATAATTGAAATAATACAGGTTGTGCATTGTAGATCATCAATTAGAATATCCAACCTTTGGTTGTTGATTTGCATTGATTTATCCTTGGATATTGGTCTTTGGTACCATCCAAGTTATTTCTTGTATTTTATTAAAGACTCGCTGATTTCTATTAGCTTGAGTAAATCAAATCAAGAGAGAGATATTAACTCCTCGATATACTTTAATCTTGATTGAGTCAGACTGTCTAGTTGATTCTTTAGAAAAGTATATTGGAGTTAGTTCATACAGATTGCTAAGAGAAATATTGGGTGGTGTTGTTAGACCCCCGCTTTTTCAACCTTGGATCGATGTTTCTTCCTCGTTGTCCTCCTCCATTGTTACTTCTTCCAAATTGACAGGTCGGTCAGTTGCTTGGTTCTCTATTATACCAGGGTTAGCGCCTCCTGGGTATGTCATGGTTAGCTAGGCACGAGCCTCCGGTTGTGGTCGCCAAATGTTGAGGGGTGAATTTAGGTTTGAGGTTCTACCCATCCTAGCTATCGAAATGACCTCACTTTACCAATAATAGTAAGAGAGAGAGTTGTCCTTCCATTGTACCTTGTCCTTCTTTATATAGACTTTCCAAAAGCCCCTTCCTTTCATGACATCATGCCATGTGTCTCAGACTTCTTTAATTGCTACTAATGACATTCCTTCTCTAATAAGACCTCCTACTTTCCTGTCAATTCCTCCCTTGTCCTTTCCATCTAATGGACACTTTCTTGGTGGACTTGGTATTTAGTCCCCAGGTCCCCATGTCCCACGTTGGGTTTATCTCCATTTTGAGGGCACACTAGCCTGGCTGAGGGGTAGTATTTTTCATGTATCAACACACATCGTCTTCACGATCTTTAAGAAGGGATTGTATTAGTTTATAATCACAATCATATCCTTTAAAGATCTTTCTCAATTTCTTTTTTTCTCGAAAGAGTGGAGTCAGAAAACCAATTAGACATGACATTGACCTTTTTTTTCTTTATAAGATGGTCAAATAGTTTGGTATATTGTAATACTTCCTCATCGACATCTTTATCAATATCAGCATTACTTTCTTCAAAAGTTCATCCAACTATTCCTTTAGGAGAGTCTCCGATTTATTCACAGTTTTAGATGATGCCTTATATGTGTGACAGTTTTCTCACGTGAACCCAGACCTTGAAAGTCGTCTGAATGATTATATACTGGTGATACATTTATCGAGATTGCATTGTTGTCCATATAGTCATATTTCTTCAAATACATACTTATTAGGTCTTAAACGTGTTTGCTTGCTCTGATACCAATTGAAAACATGGGGGGTACCAGAATACACCACCAAATTTTTTGTAGGAAACCTGTATAGAAAAACTAAAATACAATTCTGAGAGTTCAACTTAATGAATATAAATTAAGGAATAATAACTAGAGTTATATCTCTTTCTCTCACGATCAGAAAGTTTACAGAGATAAGTATGTGAACCTGATTTAATTGTGAGAGTACTTGGACGATTCCAAAGATCAATGTCCAAGAATCAATCAAGTCGTATCCAACAAAAAAAGGATGAATGGATCTACTTTGACTGATTTACGTATAACCTGTGATATTTCAATTATAAAGATAAATAATATAATGTGGAAAAGAAATAACACATACACCATAAGTTTTGTTAACGAGGAAACCGAAAATGCTGAAAACCCTGGGACCTAGTCCAGATTGAAGACCAAACTCTATTAAGCCGCTACAAACACTAGCCTACTACCAATTAGCTTCATACTGGAATGTAGTTGAGACCAAATTAAACCCTCACAATAATTCAGTTACAGTCACGCTCCTTATGCCTCTTAAATCCCAGCAGGACTCCGTGCAATTGACTCCCTTAGATGACGTCCTTTACAGTCTAAGAGTTGCTTCAACTCAATTGAAGACTTTAAACCAATATTCCTCCCACAGATAAGCATATATGGTGATTTACTTTTTGATCGTAGATCAAGGTGAGACTGGAAATCGATAGCAATAGACAAAGTCTAGCTAACCTCAAAATCCAGACTCATGCTTCCCTAAGAGCATCCTAGATTATTACTCACCTCACAAATATTAAACTTATGGAATTAATAAAGTCTGAGGCTAAAAGAAATTTGTAATTTATATCTATCTTGATTGATACTCGAACTATCAAGATAACAGATAGCTGGACATGGCTTCACGAATCCCTGTGAAGTCTTTGTAGTCGATAAACCCTAAAAATGTTTTAGGAAGAGGAAGACTCTACTTTACAACTAGGACACACAAAAGTAGTGTCGGGATTCAAAGATCCTAGTTGCTTGAGGTTCCCTTTTTATAGACATTCAAAGCATATGTTGCTTTAGGTTTAAGGTATGATAGCTTTGGAACCAAGCAAACAATATCCATCTTTAGATGAATCTTTGAAATGTGATTTACATATTAATATATACACTCTCGTTAAGATGAACCGTGTACTAAGACATTGTTCATAAGCGGTTAGCCGAAACCAGCATATTGAACTATAAGCTTAATCATTTTTATAAACACTTAAGAATTTAAGTTTGAATCACAACCATAGGTTATAATATGATCAATCATGTTTTTAGATAGTGTTCCTAGATATTTATTCAAATGCTAATTACCTCACAGAAATAATTTTATGTGCATCTGAAAATATTCGACAGGGTAAGTACGTGTAGCAGGTACGTGTACTTCAACCTTGTTCGTGACTATATTTTTCATGGTACATGTACCGGTATGTCTACCATTAAGACAAATATAAGTTCCGGAACGTACAAAACATTTTCGGTTTTCTTACAGGGTATGGAAACCATATCGGTTTCAAAACCAACAGTTCTTTTTCGGTATGCATACTATCCAGGTTCACGAGTTCACATACTTTTTGTGGTATGTATACCACTAAGTCGCTTCCGAACTATAGCTACGGCGGTACGGATCTGGGCCTGTAACAGTTTTCCCAGTTTGTGAAACTGGTATGCATATTGTCATGTATCCATATTTTAAGTAGTTCTATATTTCTCTCTAAATCAATCCGAAACATTCCCAAATAACATCAAATGACACATATCATTGTTTCAGCCTATTTTTGAATGATAACCTTGAATCATAATTTTGATTATAAATAATAAATTGTTCTTAACCGAAATTCATCAAGTATGAACAAATGTTCATTAAGCTTAGTCATGTATATTTCGAGAACTAATTACCATGATAAACTTGACTCGAAATTCTTGATATGCTTATGATAAACTAATTAGTTATGCGACAATGTCTCATATATAGAAAGATGAATATAACTTGAGAAATATGTGGTTCAGTCTTCACTTACCTTATGTTGAAGAAGTTCTCCAAAATCTTCGGTTGATCTTTTCCTTTAAACGATAGAACGCAATGATGACTGTCGTGATGTTTGTTTCTCTACTACACTTCTATCCTAATCTGAGACTTAATTGTAGACTGAAAATCGAGATATAGTTTTGACAACTAAATTTGACATAGATCTTAAGATAGCAACACTTGTGAGTTCGACCAAGCAATGGTATAAAAATCGTCATACCTTTTAGTCTCGATAATGCTCCTGCAACATTTCAAGCTTTAATGAATGATATTTCCCGACCTCATTTGAGGAAGTTCATATTAGTAGTCTTTGCTGATATCTTGGTCTACATCCCTGACTTAACAACTCATAGAAACACATACATATTACACTTTATATCTTCAGACAACATCAATTATATGCTAAACTGTCTGATTATTGTTTTTCTCAAACTGATATAGAGTACTCGTGTCATATTATTACTGCAAAAAGAGTAGTTGTTGGTCCTGCTAAGATTTTTGGGATGACAAGTTGGCCTACATCTACAAATATAAAAGGAGCTTAGACAAGTTTTAAGACTCACGGGCAATTACAAAATTTTTGTAAAGAACTATGGTGTGATTAGTAAGCATCTTATAGAGTTGCTAAATAAAAACTCTTTCACATGGACTAACAAAGCTACACATGCTTTCAACACACTCAAGAAAGCCATAGCTACTACTCTAGTGCTTTCTTTACCAGATTTTTCCAAAGCATTTTTCCTTGAAACAGATGCTCGTGCTACATGAATTGGAGTTGTACTAATGCAAGAGGGAGATCAATTGCATTCTTTAGAAAACCACTGAGTCGTAGAGCAATGGGGCTATCCACTTATGAAAAAAAATATTTTGGCTATAGGATCAGTTGTGACCAAGTGGAGACATTATTCACAAAGACATCATTTCACCATCAAGAATGATCAAGAGAGCATCTTCATGGAGAATAAAATCATTACTGGTCTGCAACAAAAATGGCTCATAAAATTATTGGCTTTTGAATATGACATCCAATTGTTGATGGTGGTTTTTAGCTTAGGGTTAAAATCTTAAAACCTTACATATGACATGACGTCACTAGGACCACTAGCGCATTTATTGAATCATTCAACACGCCTACGTAAGAATTACCAGGGTACCTTTTTTTTTTACATGTGTCATGTTCCACGGCAGAACACTTAGTATTGACCGACATCACCTTCGTACACCAAACCCTAAATTCTTACACCATCGTGCCAATGGCAAACCATGCCAGCCACGTCTCCGCGCTAAGGCATGCCAACCATGCCAACCAAACCACCGTGCCAATGGAAAACCTTGCCAGCCACGTCTCAGCTCCAAGGCATGCCAACCATGCCAGTCGCACCACCATGCCAGCCACGTCTCCGCGCCAAGGCATGCCAACCATGCCAGCCGCACCACCGTGCCAATGGCAAGCCATGCCAGCCACATCTCCGCACCAAGGCATGCCAACCATGCCAGCCGCACCACCGTGCCAATGGCAAACCTTTCCAGCCACGTCTGCACGCCAAGGCATGCCAACCATGCCAGCCGCACCACCGTGCCAATGGCAACAACCCTTGCCAGCCACGTCTCCGCACCAAGGCATGCCAACCATGCCAGCCGCACCACCGTGCCAATGGAAAACCATGCCAGCCACGTCTCCGCGCCAAGGCATGCCAACCATGCCAGCCGCACCACCGTTCCAATGGCAAACCATGTCAGCCATGTCTCCGCGCCAAGGCATGCCAACCATGCCAGTCGCACCACCGTGTAAATGGCATACCATGCCAGCCACGTCTCCAAGCCAAGGCATGCCAACCATGCCAGACGCACCACTGTGCCAATGACATACCATGCCAGCCATGTCTCCGCGCCAAGGCATGCCAACCATGCCAGCCGCACCACTGTGCCAATGGCATACCATGCCAGCCACTTCTCCGCGCCAAGGCATGCCAACCATGCCAGCCACATATCCGCGCAAAGGCATGCCAACCATGCCAGCCACACCACTGCGCCAATGGCATGCCATGCCAGCCGCACCTTCGCGCCAAAGCATGCCATGCCACATGTGCCAATGGCATGCCAACCACCTTGTCGCACCATACCATGGTGGCCTTCCCTATGCGACTACCAAAATGAAGGCGTGCGATGATAACCAGCCACCCTTCCATCTTAGATGCAAATCTTAGCCGTCTAAGGTCGCCAAACAACACATGGTAACCTTTGGCACAAAACCCTAGTTTTGGCCACGCCAAACCACATGTGCCAATGGTATGCCAACCACCTTGTTGCACCATACCATGCCGGCCTTCCTTATGCGGTTACCAAAACGAAGGCGTGCGATGATCAACGACCACCCTTCCATCTTAGATGCAAATCTTAGCCGTCCAAGGTCGCCAAACAACGCATGGTAACCTTTGGCCCAACGCCAAAACCTTAGTTTGGCCGCGCCTAAACCACGCCAAGGCATGCCGACTATGCCACATGTGCCAATGGCATGCTGCGCCATCCACCTTGCCGCGCCTAAGCCATGCCATGCCGACCTTCCCTTAACGGCTGCCAAAACGAAGGCGTGCAACAATCAACGGCCACCCTTCCATCTTAGATGCAAATCTTAGCCATCCAAGGTCACCAATCAACGCATGGTAACCTTTGGGCCAACGTCAAAACCCTGGTTTTGGCCACACCTAAACCGCGCCAAAGCATGCCGACCATGCCACATGTGCCAATGGCATGTCGTGCCAGCCACCTTTGCGCGCCTAAACCATACCGTGCAGGCCTTCCCTTTACGGCTTCCAAACAGAAGGGTTGCAATAATCAACGGACACCCTTCCATCTTAGATGCAAAACTTAGCCGTCCAAGGTCACCAACAAATGCATGGTAACCTTTGGCCCAACGCCAAAAACCTGGTTTTGGCCACGCCAAAAACCTGGTTTTGGCCACGCCTAAACCGCGCCAAGGCATGCCAACCATGCCACATGTGCCAATGACATGCCGTGCCAGCCACCTTGCCGCGCCTAAACCATACCATGTCGGCCTTCCCTTTACGGCTGCCAAAACGAAGGCTTGCAACAATCGACGACCACATTTTCATCTAAGATGTAGATCTTAGCCGTCCAAGGTTACCAGCTAACGCATGGAAACCTTGGGCTCGACGCCAAGCCCTAGTTTTGGTCGCGCCCAAACAATGCCAAAACCCTAGGTTTTGGCCCCGCCCAAACTAGGCCATATTAAAGCCATGTCGGCCATGCTTTCATGCCACTGGCTACCAAATGAAGGGTTGCAATAATCAACGGCTACCCTTCCTCTCAAGATGCAAAATCTCATCCGTCGAAGGTCACCACCAAGCCGGCAAGTCTCCCAAGCTCAACTTTCCAAACAACAGCAACATGCTACATGTTTTCCACGAAAACACTCGAGACATCAACACATGTCATAAACTGGGGGATGCTCATTGGGTATTGGTTTGGCGGTTTACAGCGTGTGGCGTACACTATGCCCGTTACAGGATAGTGTCATAAGGATGAGACGGTTAGTAAATACAAGGAGTAATAGTGAAACGCTTTCTTTTATGGAACATCAATTCTAGGCGTTACCGGTTATCACCTCCTCCTATTTACTCATCCGTTTTCCATTTCTTACGAGACCAGAGTACATTTCACTTCGACTTGTATAAATAGGTGTTACCTATTTCCACCGAACAACAAGTTCAGGTCAGGAGGATACAACACTCAGAAAATATTTGCTAGATTTCCATATGTTAGTTTCCCACTTTCTGATACAAGTCGTGAAACAACTACTCTTCCAGAATCAACTATTCTGGTCTCAACACTCTCTTCGCTTCCCTCCCCAAAACCAACCCTTCTCCTTCACTTTGTGACTGAAGCAAGTCGGGAACGACCATTTCTTGGTTTAAGCCGGATTTGTACAGATTGATCTTTCGAATCTAAAGTAGTCCCTTGCAGTACATTGTTTAGGGTTTAAACTCGTTTCTCATCCACACACCCGAAATTACCAAAATCATAAGAAATCGTTTTCACCCTCAAAAAATTGGCGACCATAGTGGGAGATTGATCTTTCGGTTACAATGTCAACTTTCAATCCTCGATCTCATATTTCGATCCAGACGTCAGGACGGTAGAATCAAATGATCCACTCAGGGATCGACGACTCAGCTACCAGACGACCCGGTTACTAGTCATAACATGGCAAGGGGCGACTGGGGACTTCTCAGAGGTTAAAAGCAAATGATCCGCATAGGGATCGATGACTCGATTATCAAGTGACTCAGAGACGATTGGGGACTTTCCACAATCGCGGTGCTTCTCGCAAAACTTGGACCTGCACCTGACTCATTTTTCGTTAGCAGATCCAAAAAACCGAGTAAGTCCTGCCTAGACAAAATGCATGGTTTACTATTTCAAGTTTTCACGGGAATAATAAAACCGATAGCCATGTTATGTTTCATCCCATGTCATCTACCAACACGCAACGTTCACGTTTCCATATATTTCCTGGGATGTTTGTGTCACTTACAATCATAACCAAAAACGACATCATCCTAAAATAGTCCATCCCGAATAATAATCCAAAACCCTCATAGGTAACACTTGTATATCAACCCAAAAAATCAAGAAAATTAAAACCATAAGCCAGGTGTTTCATTTGCCTTTCAAAAAAAAAAACGAAACAAAATAATTTCAGAAGACAGATGCTTTCAAAGGAATCCATTCAACGGTATTTTGCTCTTCTCGAAGAAGGCGTCCTTAGTCATTTGTAGGACCGCCTGTTTCAGCTCCAACTCTTTGGACAACCTTTCGACCTCCGCTTCTTGTTGTTTGACCACGTCCGCAGAAGGACCTTCGGTCACCTTGGCATGTAACTTTTGGATCTCAGAGATACCCTGACGCCCAGTTCTTCGTAGAATCAGTCACCTACATGTACGTACCTACTTTGCATAATAATGATTACCGGTCACTATTCATGAGGTATCCGATACGGCGATACTCGAAGGGAAGAACAATATTTCTACAGATTTATGGAAGGCATACCTATGGCTAGGGTTTGCACTAACACAAGAAAAACAAGAAAACAAATTGAAAGAGAAACACTGGAGTACATACCTGGAATATGCTTGCCCACCTTATTGCTATCGCGCCATGCCAAGCCAGCGCCCACGCCAAGCCAGCGCCCATGCCAGGCCAGCTCCCAAGCCAAGCCAGCGCCCATGCCAGGCCAACACCCATGCCAAGCCAGCGTCGTTCCAAACCAGCATCCACGCCAATCCAGCGCCCATTCCGAGCCGATCCATCGCTAACAGCTTGCATCTTCCCAGCACCAACAACTTGCATCTTTCCAGCGTTTCTCTTGAACGCTCAGTGGAAGGGAACCGACAATCAAATTTCATCACACGTAGAGATCAAGAACGACTTCTTCAAAATCGAGGCAAGGAGATCAACAACCCCCTGAGTTCACAAAGACCCTCTTCCTATCAGGAGATGCATGACTTTTGGGGACTTCGCCCACAAAATAGTGCAGTCTATGATGAAACATTTATGAGAGACTTTATATTTTCCCAAGGCGCAACTTCAAGACATATTTGCATCCCTCAACCACGCTGTGTCAGGAAAGCAGCTATTTCCAGCCAGGAAGTCGTTCTCAAACCCATACCTCTCTTGAAAAGCACGATAGATAGAACTGGGGACTCCTAACCACTGTTCTCTTGAAGGGTGTCCAGTTTGACATCACACTGATTGACACAACCTCAACATCCTCCAGCAGCGGCTCCGCTTCGACGTTCGCTTCAACGTCCGCTCCGCTTTAACGTTCTCTCCAGTATCCGCTCCGTTTCAGCATTCTCTCCATAAGATGCTTCAGGATCCGAAGATGAAGCTTCAACATTTTTGCTCCATAAGTTTCAACATACTCTCCAAGAACTGAAGCCGCTTCAACGTCTCCTTCCTGCCAAGTTTGCTCGCTTACACATCCAACCAATCCTTTTACTTCCATGGATGCCCATACAATGCCAGCCAACATACTTTGTTCCCACGACAATGTAGTCTCTTCTGATTACATATGCTACCGAGAAATGTTGCCGCTCATTTGTTGATACCAGACAGAGATTCACCTCAACAACAATCACTACAAATATGGAAACATGTAAACCATACTTGGGGACTGAGGATCTACACGGAATCCTAAAGCTCGGGAGACACATTCAACCAAAAGGCCATAGCCACAACTAGGTCATCTACTCTTCAAGGGTGTAGCGCAAGAATATCATCACCTCTCTGTCTAAAAGACGCCTTCAACAATTTACGAGGCCACGGTGTATCCCAAGACTGCTCATAGGAAAACAACTTCCGAAACAAAATAAAAATGCGACTGGGGACTGCTCATCGCAATCCATCCCGACGACCATCAAAGACTCATGACATAACTCCAGAGACACGACTGAGACATTTTATTGAAGAAACATAGGGAGCCACGACAAACAACATAATTCTCTCATTCCTACATCTTCGCTATCCAGAATATTCCGTCCATGCGATATCCTGAGCATCCCAGCGTCACATACAGAAGAGCACGATAAGATTGTATCAAATCACCTGGACGTGGATTCAAGGAGATGCAATGAAAATAGGCTACACATGGGGACTACCAGCATGAGACGCTTTCACTCCCCTCAACCAGGTTACTACTGATTTCAACATCATCACTGTCGAAGCTTCACGAGCCGTAGGAATTTCTCAACACGAAGTCGTACATATACACCGAAGACTTCAAGAGAACGCCAAAAAAATACGTTCATATATTCATACATGCCATTCGGATCAAACCGAAGTATAACTGGGGACTTCTCACCACATCTCATTCCATACGATAGTCCAAGATTCAGAAGATGGTTCGAAGGATGTCGCTTGGAACAAAGTCCTGGAAGACTTGATAGCAGCATATCGGCAACGGAACGTCTCCCTATTTTATCCGGGGGAGCCAGAAGTTTTTGACCATACAAGCATTCACAGCACATCATCATCACGATCTGAAGGTACAGGCACTGAACAACCTAAAGCCGAGGATGGACTGACACCGCAACTACAATCTCAAAGATTAAACCTGACATAATCGTTGCCGAGCATATATTCCATCCATCCGTCCCAAGAATGCAATGGAGTTTGGTAAATTTTGGAATCCACTGGAGAGACACTGCAGACGAAAGCGCGGATACAGACGAGCAACAGAAAACAGAAGAAGGTCAATACCTCTTTTCATATGGACGAAGTTTCTAGAGTTTTGCACAGAATAAAGTTCCCTTCTTGCTCCATGAATGGGAACAGATGACTCGACGCGACTATGCTACCCCGGGCCCGCAACATCCCTCCTGAATTCTTCCTGAGTTTCACTGTCAGGCCGTTGTCACCTCCTAAACGAGCTCAAAACCTAAATATTCCCGCATAACGAGATATGAAATTCTTTTCCGGCCAGATGGAGGGGAGGGCCGTCAAAATCCGAGTTCGTACGAGAATTCTACAACGATTTTAGTAAGGAGCGCTAATTAGGGTTTCGGCATCCCAAACCCTGATTTCGAAAAAGTTGTCAGGCGCCATCACTAACATTTGATAACCGAAGTTCCAGCGTCATCACCATCGTTTGGTAGCCGAAGTTCTGAAACCAGTTTACACCATTCTGCGGACTGAAGACAGTTTCCACCATTCCGCTGACCGAAGCCAGTTTCCCCCATTCCAAGCCGACCAACGCCTGCGGCTCCCATTCCAAACCGACCAACGCCCGCGACTCCTATTCTAAGCCGACAATCTACATCTCACCACTTCACGGTCTAGCCTGCAACACCACAAGTAGAATCTATGCAAGGCCACAAACACGAGAATTACGAACATTACTTACCTCTTGAAAAAGGTTAGTCGGGTCTTCTTGACCATCTTTTCACGACTTGTCATATCGATTTTTTCCCCGTCTGTCACCATCTTATGCTTACCTCGCAACAATGCTCTTGTTCCGAGATAAGCAGGGGACTTAATATTGATGGTGGTTTTTAGCTTAGGATTAAAATCGTAAAACCTTACATCTGACATGACGTCACTAGGACCACTAGCGCATTTATTGAATCATTCAACACGCCTACGTAAGAATTACCAAGGTACCTTTTTTTTTACATGTGTCATGTTCCACGGAAGAACCCTTAGTATTGACCGACATCACCTTCGTACACAAAACCCTAAATTCTTACACCACCGTGCCAATGGAAAACCATGCCAGCCACGTCTCCGCGCCAAGGCATGCCAACCATGCCAGCCGCACCACCGTGCCAATGGAAAACCATGCCATCCCCGTCTCCGTGCCAAGGCATGCCAACCATGCCAGACGCATGTGCCAATGGCATGCTGTGCCATCCACGTCTCCGAGCCAAGGCATGCCAATAATGCCAGCCGCACCACCGTGCCAGTGACATCTCCGCGCCAACGCATGCCAACCATGCCAGCCGCACCACCGTGCCAATGACAAACCTTTCCAGCCATGTATCCGCGCCAAGGAATGCCAACCATGCCATCCACACCACCGTGCCATGGAAAACCATGCCAGCCACGTCTCCGCGCCAAGGCATGCCAACTATGCCAGCCGCACCACCGTTCCAATGGCAAACCTTTCCAGCCACGTCTCCGCGCCAAGGCATGCCAACCATGCCAGCCGCACCACCGTGCTAATGGAAAACCATGCCAGCCACGTCTCCGCGCCAAGGAATGACAACCATGCCAGCCGCACCACCGTGCCAATGGAAATCCATGCCAGCCACGTCTCCGCGCCAAGGCATGCCAACCATGCCAGCCGCACCACCGTGCCAATGGCAAACCTTTCCAGCCACGTCTCCGTGCCAAGGCATGCCAACCGCACCACCGTGCCAATGGCAAACCTTTCCATCCACGTCTCCGCGCCAAGGCATGCCAACCATGCCAGCCGCACCATCGTGCCAATGGCAGACAATGCCAGCCACATCTCCGCGCAAGGCATGCCAACCATGCCATCCGCACCACTGTGCCAATGACATACCATGCCAGCCACGTCTGCGCGCCAAGGCATGCCAACCATGCCATCCACACCACTGTGCCAATGGCATACCATGCCATCCACGTCTCCGCGCCAAGGCATGCCAACCATGCCAGCCGCACCACTGTGCCAATGGCATACCATGCCATCCACACCACTGTGCCAATGGCATACCATGCCATCCACGTCTCCGCGCCAAGGCATGACAACCATGCCAGCCGCACCACTGTACCAATGGCATACCATGCCAGCCACATATCCGCGCCAAGGCATGCCAACCATGCCAGCCGCACCACTGCGCCAATGACATGCCATGCTAGCCGCACCTCCGCGCCAAGGCATACCAACCATGCCAGCCGCACCACTTCGCCAATGACATGCTATGTCAACCGCACCTCCGTGCCAAAGCATGCCATGCCACATGTGCCAATAGCATGCTAACCACCTTGCCGCGCCATACCATGCTGGCCTTCCCTATGCGGCTACCAAAACAAATGCATGCGATGATCAACGACCACCCTTCCATCTTAGATGCAAATCTTAGCCGTCCAAGGTCGCCAAACAACACATGGTAAACTTTGTCCCAAAACCATAGTTTCGGCCACGCCAAGGCATGCCATGCCACATGTGTCAATGGCATACCAACCACCTTGCCGCTCCATACCATGTCGACCTTCCCTATGCGGCTACCAAAACGAAGGCGTGCGATTATCAATGGCCACCCTTCCATCTTAGATGCAAATCTTAGTCGTCCAAGGTTTCCAAACAACGCATGGTACCTTTGGCCCAACGCCAAAACCCTAGTTTGGCCGCGCCTAAACCTCGCCAAGGCATGCCGACCATGCCACATGTGCCAATGGAATGCCGCGCCATCCACCTTGCCGCGCCTAAGCCATCTCATGCCGGCCTTCCCTTCACGGCTGCCAAAATGAAAGCGTGCGACAATCAACGACCACCCTTCCATCTTAGATGCAAATCTTAGCCGTCCAAGGTCACCAACTAACGCATGGTGACCTTTGGCCCAACGTCAAAACCCTTGTTTTGACCACGCCTAAACCGCGCCAAAGCATGCCGACTATGTGACATGTGCCAATGGCATGCCATGCCAGCCACCTTGCCGTGCCTAAACCATACCATGTCGGACTTCCCTTTACGGCTGCCAAACAGAAGGGTTGCAACAATCAACGACCACCCTTCCATCTTAGACGCAAATCTTAGCCGTCCAAGGTCACCAACAAACGCATGGTAACCTTTGGCCCAACGCTAAAACCTTGGTTTTGGCCATGCCTAAACCGCGCCAAGGCATGCCGACCATGCCACATGCGCCAATGGCATGCCGTGCCAGCCACCTTGTCGCGCCTAAACCATGCCATGCCGGCCTTCCCTTTACGGCTGCCAAAACGAAGGCTTGCAACAATCGATGGCCACCTTTCCATCTAAGATGCAGATCTTAGCCGTCCAAGATTACCAGCTAACGCATGGAAACTTTTGGCTCGACGCCAAGCCCTAGTTTTGGTCGTGCCCAAACAATGCCAAAACCCTAGCTTTTGGCCACACCCAAACTAGGCCATATTAAAGCCATGCCGTCCATGCTTTCATGCCACTGACTACCAAATGAAGGATTGCAATAATCAACGGCTACCCTTCCTCTCAAGATGCAAAATCTCGACCGTCGAAGGTCACCACCGAGCCGGAAAGTCTCCCAAGCTCAACTTGCCAAACAACAGCAACATGCTACATGTTTTCCACGAAAACACTCGAGACATCAACACATGTCACAAACTGGGGGATGCTCATTGGGTATTGGTTTGGCGGTTTACAGCGTACGGGGTACACTACGCCCGTTATAAGACAGTGTCATAAGGATGAGGCGGTTAGTAAATACAGGGAGTAATGGTGAAACGCTTTCTTTTATGGAACATCAATTCTAAGCGTTACTGATTACTAACTCCTCCCATTTACTCATCTGTTTTCCATTTCTTACGAGACCAGAGTACGTTTCACTTCGACTTGTATAAATAGGTCTTACCTATTTCCACTGAACAACAAGTTCAGGTCAGGAGGATACAACACTCAGAAAATATTTGCTAGCTTTCCATCTGTTAGCTTCCCACTTTCTGATACAAGTCGTGAAACAACTACTCTTCCAGAATCAACTATTCTGGTCTCAACAGTCTCTTCGCTTCCCTCCCCAAAACCAACCCTTCTCCTTCACTTTGTGACCGAAGCAAGTCTGGAACGACCATTTCTTGGTTTAGTCCGGATTTGTACAGATTGATCTCTCGAATCTAAAGTACTCCCTTGCAGTACATTGTTTAGGGTTTAAACTCGTTTCTCACCCACACACCCGAAATTACCAAAATCAGCAGAAATCGTTTTCACCCTCAAACACCAATATAAAAAAGGAGTAGAGAAAAAATTTATTCATACTCTCTCCATAAGGTCACACAATGATGTTGAGTTATGCAACATTACACTCTCTAAACCCATATGGATGCAGGAATTCATTTCTATCGATGTACAAGACCACAAAGCTCAACAACTAATATCCTAATTACTCATTTCTTCTAATTTCCCAGAATTATACTTATCAAGATGAAGTTTGAAGATATAAATCAAGACCTACATTGGTGCCACTAACAATATCAAAGTTATTATTCTACTTTTCGTTTATGCTTTAGATGTGGAAGGACATTCTGGCATTAAATTACCTACATGAAAGAAAAAATACATTTTTTCTGGCCTGGTATAAAACAAGAGGTATTTTTTATGGTCTCCACTTGTGATGTGTGTCAGATAAACAAAGGGGAACACACCCTACCTGCTGGGTTGTTAAAACCTTTATCACTACCTGATCATGCTTGGCAACATATTAGCATGTACTTTATGGAAGGCCTACCAAAGAGTGACATGAAAGATGTCATATTAGTGGTGGTAGATAGGTTCACCATATACAATCATTTCATCACTCTTCAGCATCCTTATACAGCTTCCTCAGTGGCCAAAGCATTTATGCACCACATTTTTATATTACATGGATTACCTGCTTTCGTAGTCTCAGACAGGGACAAGGTGTTCACCAACATTTTTTGGAAAAATTTATTCAAGAATTTAGGTAACAGTTTCAAGCTGAGTACTGCTTACCATCCTCAAACTGATTGCCAAACAGAAAGAGTAAATGCGTGCCTTGAAAACTATCTCAGATGTATGATTAGTCATTAACCTAGAAATTTGATGAGTTGGTTGGACTTAGTTGAATGGTGTTACAACACCAATTATTATACTAGCTTGAAGGTGTCTCATTTCAAAGATTTGTATGCTATGAAGCTCCACATTTGGTTTTTCCTCCTTCAATTGTTACTTCAATAGACTTAGTTGAGAAGTATTTGAAACATAAATAATGATTATTTCTCATTCTCAGGGATACTCTTACCAAAGCTCAGGAATGTATGAAGTATTTTGTTGATCGAGAAAGGTCTGGCAGAGTTTTCGAATTTGGGGATCAAGTATATGTCAAGTTGCAGCCATACGGACAAATATTAGTTTCTCAAAGGAAGAACTTTAAGCACTCATCTAACTACTATGGTATTCTCTTTATTTATTTTATTGTCACTTTCTTCGAATCTCTGCAATTCATGTTATGTATATCACAATCAACACTAATAAAAATAATACTTCATGTATACATGACTTTCTAATCTCTTTCCTTTTCTTTTTAGATCTAGATTTACTTTTGCAGATAAAGGATTTTGAAAGAAAAAAAACCTTGATTTCTCTGGTTATCTAGGATGAGTCTCATGTCTTTGTGATTATAAGGATATTGATTAAAAAAAGAACTATTTTTGTTGTTATTGTAACGATCTAACTTTAAGATTTTAAGCTATTTAGGTTTCTGTCATGCGAAGTGGATGTTTTGTTGAATCAATTTCATGAAGTTAATACAGATCATCAATTAGAAAATATTAATCTCACGATGAAGATCTTAATAATACCAAGTCCATAATGATCTTTTTTTTGTTGTTGAAATTATTAGTAGTCTAAACTTGTTCAAGCAATCCAAACACCTAGTTATGTACTTCATGTAGTTCGAATGCACGACTTCTTAAAACTAGTTAGTACTAGTTGTTCAAGCAATCCAAACACCTAGTTATGGAGCATAATTAGTACTAAACTTGTTCAAGCAATCCAAACACCTAGTTATGTACTTCATGTAGTTCGAATGCACGATTTCTTACAACCGGTGATCGATATTACCTTGCACTGGTAAAATTTGCATGCCAAATGGACCCTAAGTAACCAAGACTTAGGTAGGTGTTTGACTTTAACCACCTAGATAAAAACAAAGTTGTAATAAACCAAAAGAGTAAGAAGTTTATACTTCAAATTGGAACCGTATTCTTGTGCGTGTAAAAGAGAGAAAACCTTGGTTTGGCATACACAAAAATAGTATCTCATCATTTTTCAAATCAACATCCAATTCCTTCGTTCTAAGTCTCTTACTAGCTCTATTGCTGTGAAATAATCCTTCACCGCCAAATCTTTTAGATAAAATGGATAAAGTATATTGGAATCCGTGCTTAGACAAAAAAAAAGTTAAAAAGATGTTACATATGGCTATGACTGTATAACATTTTTGTTATTTCCTTAATCAAAATGGAATTTGTGAAGTATGATATAGTATCATTATTGGAGAAAACAAGTTGTAACTTGAGTTTCTTATGATCTTGATTGGAATTGATCCAAAGATCATACTTCGAATTACAAACATTCTAGTTATAAAATGAACATCCATTTTTAGGTTCCCCTTTGGGTCAACAAACTTTCTATAGAGCCTTGAAAACTGTGTAGTGCTTCGCCTATAAGCACCGCAAGGATTAGGCATGGAGTATGTCAATCAAGAATTATCTTTTATATCAAAATTGTTTTGGATTTTTCTAAAGAAAAAACAACAAACTTTGAATTTCTCTTTAGTGTTTTATTTAATGAGTGACGCCTGAACCGACACATTGTCTTCGACTTACAAAAAATATTTTTTGCAACATATTGTCATGTTCGTGACTGAATATTTTCTGAAAATTTCTTCCTTTTGATTATTTTAATTTCACAACATTATTTTGTCATAATTTCATATTGATTTTACCAGCTTGATTGCCTACAAAAGCAACATAATTATTTATTCCAAACCAACCAAATAAGGTTACTATCCCCGTCTCTTTTCCCCTATTCTCGCTTTGATGGGTGGGTGATTATTGTGTTGTTATACACTAGTTTCCAAACACAATTGTTATCTTGGACGCAACAACAATATAGTTTGTTAACATCGCTAATCTTTTAGGTAACTTTTGTGTAATTAGGTTGAGGACGACTTGCTGATCAAGTGACTCAGTCCTAATTGTATTGTTTGATTTACAATTTTGTGTCGAGAGAAATTGGGTCAATTGTCCAAATATTTTTAAAACATGGTTCTAATGGACAAGTAAAAATTAATATGGGTGAAATGGACACCAGAAAAATAGCAAGAATGAATCTGGATTCATCCTGGCTTAAACTTAAAAAATATCGAGGGTGAAACTGGATGCATCCTGATGTAAATTAAAAATAAGAAATTTTTTTTGAAAATGGGTAGGATGAAACTGTTTACATCCTATCTATTTTTATATTCTCGTCCATTTAAACAGTATCAAAATTTACATGTCTTTTTCACCCAGAAATTGTCATTATTGGGTTAATTGACCAATTTTGTGTCGATTTAATTCATATTTCATGAATTCTTATTCATCATTATTTTCGATATATAGTTCTACGGTTCTAACAAATATCAGTTTATCTAAATTAAAATTTTGATTTACAATATCTATTATCTCACGGAGGAGTCGGATTTTGTGCATACTAGAAGTTATGTAACGGAGGACAAAATCCTTTACATATGTTATAAAGGGATTATCTGGTAACTGCTTGACCAATTAAATAGAGGTACCAAATTAACAATCTTTAAAAGAGTGTACACGAAATCTAATTTTTCTTAAAATTGCCCATGATTCAAACCTATGCATATCCGTTTCTTTATGATCACGAGGTTTTGTTTGTTTACAGAATTACTTGTTGCGGAATCCAAATGGATGCTAAATTCAAAATTAGATGATACCGATAATGTAAGTTTGCCATAGAGAGAGGGCAAAGAGGATTTACACATCAAATAAACTGGATGAACCACATTGTACTATTACTTTCAACTAATAGACATAAACTCAAACGACTTTTCTCGCGGGTAGGCATTATAATTTGACTAGCTCTAAGTTGACTTAGTCATAGACAACTACTACTCAAACAACCTTGACTAATCCACATTACGTGTGAATACTAGTCAAACACTATTAACGTACGACCAAGTACTACTAATACCTTGTCTTAATTAGGTGTTTGACTTTTAGCTAGAATTTCATCGCCTAATTACAAAGAAAGCTGTAATAAACCAAGATTAAGCCTTGGTATGGTATCCACAAAATAATCTCTATCATTTGTCGATTAACTATGGCCTGGTTGACCATGTTTTATTATTCTATGATGATGATCTTTGGTGCAATGGGAATTTTAGCTGTCTAATACTTGCCCACCTACTTCATGTGATTCTTTGCTTTCACTGCACTGCAAGTGCAGGTGAAAATGCTAATCTGTAGCTTCAGAGAAGACCCAAAAACCTTTTACCAATTCTTCAAAGAAGACCAAAACCCTCCTTCCAATTTCCCTCCACACATAAACATTTCATTTATTGGGATTTGGAACTATCCCCCCTCTCTCTCTCTGGAAATCTTCTTTTTGACTTTTATCGAGAGAGGACTTGCAGACAACTCCTATAATTCACAGCCGAAACAAGAAGCGACGGCAAATTCTTTTTCTTCTCATTGAATTTCATTTCATTCATTCATGGAGATTAGTTGAGCTGAAAACCTACACCTCTGAGTCTCTTTTTGAGGTTTTTTTTCTTCTCGGATTTTTGAGATTTCTCTGGTTCTGGTTCAAGTTTTGATTTTGAGCTTTGGGTTGAGGGTTTTTCTGTAAAAAGAATGATGGGTTTCTAAGAAATTTCTTGCTGGTTGAGGAGGTTCTTCTACTTTGTGGTGGGTTAATTTGATTTTTTTGTATTTCTTCCGATTCTGCTCACCAATGGAGGAAGGAAGAACAAAAATTCAACGAGTTCGTTGCCCCAAATGCAGTAAAATCTTAACTGAACCGCCAAATTCTCCTGTATATCAATGTGGTGGTTGTGGCACTATTCTTCAAGGTAACCGAAATCATTTTCGTTCACTTTTTTTCTATTATATTCCATTTGTTTGTTTCTACCTGTTTGTTTTATTATATTTTGATTGTGGGGTTCTGTAAATATAGCGAAAATTAAACCAGCAGCAGATGGATTATCTCAGAAATCTAGTGAAGATATAGGTTCTGTGAAATCAGAAAGCGAGAGGGGGGAAATTGATGTGCTTGTTGGAATCAAAGATGATAATTCAATTAGTTGTCCTAAGGTTGGAGATGAAGAAACTGTGGGAGAAAAAATGGCAAATGGTTATGATTCTAAGTATAAACGTAGGTCGAAATCTCCCATGCATAAATCTCTAGCTCAGAGAGGTTTAAACATGGATCAAGATGAGGTCTTGAGTGTCAGTACTCAGAAGGAATTTGTTGATGTTGAACCTCAAATTGGAATTGCTAATGTTTATCAGGTGCCTGACCAAATTCCGCATCGGCCTAACCCGAGATTAGATGGGATGATGGCGAACCAGAGAATGCAACAAGTTGGAAATCAAAGAGGTAGGTTTCCTAGTGCTTCATATGCTGATGAAGGTTCATCCAGCTACCAACAATCTGGTTATAGTTATGGCTATGGAAATCCTATACCAAGCCACGAATTGGATATTGGTTATGCTGAGCAGATGGCAAACCGAGGTTCCAACTATCGGTATGGTGGGCGGATACCAGCCGGGGGGTCTAATTATCCGTATGATGAACATGTATCCTACCCGGTGAACAGCTCTGGTGTATCTGAGAGAGTTCAGTATCTTGAAAATGATAGAGCTGAGCTCTTGAAACAATTGCAGGAGATACAAATTAAATTGGAAACTTCTGGTGATCTTACTGCTAAACCAATTGATAGAAGGGTTCCAGTGAATGCGAGAATGGCTACTCATGATTCTTATGGTGCTCGTGATCCCAGGTTGTCAGTTGAGCCGTCTGGATTTGTTACATCTCCATCTCATCCTTACTTCCCTGGAAAACATGTTCGCAGCTCGTCTGTCAGTAATGTAATGCACAGACATTTGGCGGACTTGCAGACATTCTATCCTCCACCAAATGAACTCCCAGGATACCCGGATATGATTGGTTCAACTTATGGAAGAAACCTCAGCCACTCACCTCAGCGATACCCACATCGACCATCTCATGATTACTTCCATGGAGGCTTTGACCCAGAGACTGGTTCTTCATACCCTAACAATACTTTCTTCCACCAACCTGCATGTTCTTGTGTTCACTGCTACAACAAACACTTGCAAGTTCCTCTCCAAGTCCATTCTGCAGTTTTGAGAGATAGAAGGTTCACAAATCCCACTAGCAACCCAATAGGTTACTCTGTCGAGTCTCATCCAAGGAGTTATTCTCATGGAGGTGACAATCGTCCTCTGTTTCGGCCTCGTGCACAGGTGTCCGTTGATCTGGATTCAGAATTTGGTAGTGTTGGTAATAGAAGTGTAGAGAGGGAAGCGGAACCTCGTGTACAGGTGCCAGTAGGTCTGGATTCCGAATTTGGTAGTGTTGGTAATAGAGGTGTAGAGAGGGAACTGGAGCCAAAGAGTGTTAAACGTCGTTGTTATCCAGCTGCGGGTGGGGCTCCATTTATTACGTGCCATAACTGCTTCGGACTGTTGAAGCTTCCAAGAAAGTTTATGCTGATGCAAATGAACGAAAGAATGCTGAAATGTGGGGCGTGTTCAACTGTTATTAGGATTTTGGTTGAAAGTAAGAAACTCATTTGTATCCAAGAAACTCCTTTGAAGGCGGATGATGAGCCTGTTGTGGTGGCTCGAGAAAGTAATTTGCATTCTCATGGTCATGCCAAAATGGACAGCACGAACTCTTACTCTGACGACTACGGTAACTATCGGTCCATGGACTCTGATTCCATCTTGTCATCAACCGATCCAAGTTTGAAACCAAGTGAGTCTGAGAAGATACAAAAACTTCCTTCTTCATTTACTGCTACTACGGATGGTGAGGTAAGTCCTCATAATGTGATTGCTCAAGGGGGGATGTTGGACCTATCAAAACACGTAATTCAACCACCTCCAGGTTCTAGCCTTCAAGAATTATTCGAATATTCTACTTACATGCGTAAGGTGGACAAACCTGGGAGTGGAAACAATAGCATAATGATGGAAGATCAAGCGAAAATGGTCCCTGATCTGCCAACTATGCCCACTTCGTGGCCGAACTCTACCGAAAATGTAACTCAGGCAACCGTAATAGATACGTCATTTAATGATACCTACACGTCTCAGGATTCTGATGCAGCCAGAGCAGATCTGCCCACGAGGAGCTCAATATACTCCTCGGACTCTGATTATACTGTGGAGAATGAGACACCTAATGTTTCAATAAATGGGCATCCTTTGTCAGATCATTTGGTCAGGAAGGCTCAAAAGCAAGCTGGGCGTATCTATCCTGGTGAATACTGGTAAGCATTCTGTCCGCTTTTATTGTTGGGTTTTCATGGTTTGCATTGGCATATGTATTTCTTGTAGAAACATGTATGCTCAAGAAGAATTCTCTACTATCACAAAAATGATCTTTTATTTCGAGGCACTGATCTTTTGGGATTATTTGGCTCCCCTGATCAGGTATGATTTTCGAGCTGGTTTCTGGGGTGCAATGGGTCAACCTTGTTCTGGCGTGATTCCGGTGAGATTACAGAACAACAATTCATTTCTGATTCGTTTGTGGATAAAGTTTCAGTTCACACCTTTTGACTAATTTATATTCATAAATCTCTGCAGCCACATATTCAAGAATTTAATTATCCAATGCCCAAGGATTGTTCCGGTGGAGACACTAGTGTTATTGTTAATGGGAGAGAACTTCGTGAGAAAGATCTAAATTTACTTGCAAGCAGGGGTCTTCCGGTTACTGAAAATAAATCTTATATCATCGAGATATCAGGTTCGGTGGTGGATAATGATTCAGGAGAAGAGCTCGATAGCCTTGGCAAACTTGCCCCAACGTAAGTCTTGAACTTTCCCCCAAATTCTCCTTTTCTTTTAATTTACACTGAACTACTGAACTAGTATATTATATTTAGGGTGTTGAAACACTACTGAATCCCTTACTCGTACCAGATAACTTTAGAGCTATAAAACCACATACATTGCTTAAAGTTCTTTCCTCTATTTCAAATGTTCTCAATATATGGCATTAGATAAGAGTTAACGAACAGCCATTATGCCATTATATCTGAAAACGTCCTTTACTTGTGAACAGAATCGAGAAGTTAAAGCGTGGATTTGGAATGAAGGTTCCAAAACCGGCAGCTGCCTAAACAATTACGGTTTAGTTGTCAGAATACTTCGGCTGCCATCATTTACATACGAGGAAAAATGGATTTCCAGAACAATCAACGGGTACTGGAGCTGAATTTTTTTATGGTATATTATTAACTGTTGTTGGCTGGGAGAGATGTTTTAATTTCTCTTCTCATTATGCTAATCAGATTTTTGTGATTGATTGATTTATTCAAAAGTAGTGTTGTTGTGATTAAGTGTGGCAGAAACTACTATTAACCATTATACTAGTCATGTGTATAACTCTGTAATTGTAATTGCCTATCTCAAAAAAGGATAAAAGAATGAAAGATTGAGTTTTATTTTCCGGTTACTGTTTAAACTGTTGTGCACAAACTTTTGATTCAATAATATCTTATAAACAGTTGGACCACTTCGCCTGAGTTGTTGGATAACAGTCATGTTAAGGGTTTTCTGCTGGTTTACTCGTGTGCATGTAAAGAAAACGGTAAGCTGTAATTTCTCATGCGGCAGCCATAGGGGCTCGCTAATAAGTAATTTCTTTATGCCAAGTATAACAAATGAAGAAATAATGATGCTAATCCTATTCATAGTATCTCGATATGTGGATCCAAATGAAACTTTTGGAATGTCACCGTGAGTGGTTGAATTAAGATATTTAATTAGTAGAAAACTTTGTAAAGGCTACGATTATTAGCACAAGAGATGAAGGCAGAGCCGAGAGCTAAATTGGCTCATCAGCAACCTAGCAGTCCAAAATGGGGTGTTTGTTTACCAGAAATCGATCTCAAAATTCAGAAACAAAACGATTTGTTTGGCAAGAACAAAATGGGGTGTTTGTTTACCAGAAGTCGATCTCAAAATTCAGAAACAAAACGATTTGTTTGGCAAGAAGTTACAATTTGTTGCTCTTATAATCTTAACTTTTGGAAATTAGATTTTCGATTTTTAGAAGTCAAAAAAACAAAAAATTAGTTTGACGTTTATTTTAAAATGACATTTAGAAGTAAAAAGTTAATTTTTCGTGATGTATAATGTTTTTATTTTTGACTTCTTAAATCGACTTATGTTTCTGGAGAAACAGAAACACTTCCGCTTTCGGTATTTATAGCCTGTTCGGATTGCACATCAGAAGTAACTTTTGGACTTCTAGAAGTCGAAAAATCACAAGTCAATTTGGCAGTCAAATTTCAAAACGATTTTTAAAAGTCCAAAAGTTAACTTTTTGTGAAGCAAAATAGTTTTGCTTATGACTTCTGCTTCCGACTTCAATTTCTGGAGAAGCAAAATTCAGAAACAGTTTATATCCAAACGCGCTATTAAATACCTTAGATTGAGAAGCATTTATATCCAAACGCGCTATTGACTTAGAAAAAATGACTTCCATTTTAAACTGAGAACTAGTTTTTTAACTTCTAGAAACCAAAAATAACAAAAAGTCAGTTTGGCAATTGAAAATATCATGATGTCGGAACACCAACTTCACGTGCAAACCTCATTTTCGGAAAAAGAAAGTGTAACGGCCGTTCTTTTTTTCATTTTTCCTTTAGAGGGAAAAACCGCTGTTCTAACACAAGTAAAAAACACTTTAGGTCTGAAAATAAATAAATGTAAAGCACCAACTATGCTGAATTATATTTTTTAAACTTTGTTTCGATTCTCCTTCTTAGGGTTTTGAATTCGTCTTTTAGTATTACAGAAGAATCTATCTGTTCATCATCTCCAGAAATTTGTGTTTAATAATCTTCCCCAGCTGTATCTCTCTCTGTATCTCTCCCCATGACTTCATCAAGGGGAGAAGAAGGAAAGAATTCTTCAGAAATGGCGGTGGATCCACAATTGCATCATCATCACAACTCTTCTTCTGAGGATGTTAGTGTAATTATGGAAAGTATTGATGCCGGTGGACTGGAAGAAAGCAAAGGAACTCCTGGATCGAAAGGGGAAGATGATGATGCCAACAACTCCAGCATTTCAGGTTTTGATTTTGTGTCTCTTTCTATAAACTATGTTTTTGGTTGAATTTTATTATTTTATTTGGTCCAATTAAAGGCCGATTCCTTAGGGTTAGGAATGCTTAGAGAGGAAAAAGTTCAGTGAATCGATTTAATGTAGAATCACTTGTTTAGGGTACATAGGGGAAAGAAACTGTAGCATTATAGGCTTTTGCCTTGTTTTATCTAATCTAGGAAAATTGATTAAATGTATTTGTTGTAAATTTTGAAATGCATTACAGACATAGGGTTCAAAATGATGTACCAGAGTGCTGTTTTCTGGAATGTAGATTACTCCTTCTGTTAGTTAGCAGTCCTCATTTTTAAGTAATGGAGTTTGTGGGGCATGAAGCTGTATAGGGGTCAAAAGGTCTGGGATGAATGATGCAAGTTTTGGTTAGGATGACCTACCTTGCTGAGTAATCATCCTCTTAACAAACTCAATCCTGGCAACTGACATCATCTTTATGTGTTTCTGTGCGAAATTAGAAAGCTCTTTGATTTTTTCGCCATAATTGTGGTGCTTGTTGCATTATCCTTCTAGTTTTTCTCGTCCCTTACGACTTCCAGGGGGCTTGTCAACTAGCTATTGAGTTGTCTTTTCTACATAATGGCAATGCATGTTGTATTGATTTTGCTAAGTACTCGGAGTAGAAAGTTTCCTGTGATATAATTGTTCGATTATAGATTTCTACCTTTTTGATAAAAAAATTTAAACAGTACACTTGTAATTGTTATGTCATCCCTTTTGGACCACTATTCATGTCATGCTATTTATTTAGGAACTGGTGACAGGACTTCGCCTGGGGGGACGAATATGTCTGAAGTGAATTCAGATCTTGATAAACCACAGTTGAAAATGAATGAACCGACTTTGGAAAGGTCTAAAACTGAGAGGCGTCAACAAAGTCCATTACCTGCTGAGCAGGCAGCACGCATTTTTGATGAAAATTTGCCCATTCAGAAAAAGGTATGCAAGTCATTGGGGAGTTATTTTCTTTTCAGTTTTAACTAATTCTAGTATTACTTGTTTTATATTCCCTTACGTCTTAATACATTACTGACACTGATGACAGTGGACAAAACTATTTGGTTTTGTAAATCAAACTTTCAGATTTTCTAAATGGTTCATTTTGGTTGTCACAATCAATTGGTGTTATCGTAGTTCTAATTACTCCCCTTCTTAAAAAGATTTAGGAAAAATATGCCAGTTTGTGTTTCAAAATGCAAACTATTATCTACTCTTCTCGTATTTCTGCAGTCTGCCTTTCATTTGAGAAGTTATTTTCCAATTTTGAAGCTTGAAATGCTGAAGCGGATGGGTACTGTGAAACATGATGGTACTGTTGAGTTTGAAGTTCCAGTGGATGCTAAACATGGAGGTTTTGATTTTGAAGATGCTGGTAGTGAAGCTGTTGATGAGGAACCTATTGACTCAACGGACCTTCAGTATATACCACCGTTGCAAATAGTAATGCTTATTGTTGGTACCCGTGGAGATGTACAACCATTTATTGCTATTGGTAAACGCCTGCAGGTTATAAGCTTATACCCTTTTCTGTATATCGACATTTTTTTCATGACATCTCGGAATTCCCTTTGCTTAGCTTTTATTTGTCACTTCAGGAGCAGCACTACATCAAGAAATAGAAGCCCAGCATGTCTGCAGAAAATAGAGTCTTACTTGTCCTCATCGACGTACATTTCACTAATTTGATTGGTGTTGATATTCCTTTCTCATACAGGATTATGGTCATCGTGTTAGACTAGCAACCCATGGGAACTTCAAGGAGTTTGTCTTGACTGCTGGTTTGGAGTTCTATCCTTTAGGTGGAGATCCAAAAATTCTTGCTGAATGTACGTAATTTCCCTAACTTCTTGAGTAGTTCACACTTCTGAGTCAACATCTCAAATTTTTATTGGATACCTCATTGCATTTTTATTATGTCTCTATCTGAATGCTTAGCTGCTGAGAATTTCAAATGATATACAATTTTTGAGCATTTCCTATCTTGGTGCTTCTTAAACAAAATGTTTTTATTTTCATTTGGATTGACATTTTGTGGTTGATCAATTTTCTAGAAGCGAACAATAGTCCCTACAGTCAGATTATTTCCATTACCACAAGCATGTATGGGGTCATTTTGTTCCAATGTACTACTGGTTTCACATTCTAGCTTAGCCAGTCCTGCTAGTCTATACAAGCATCAAATGAAAAACCTAACAAAGTCCTTTACTCAAATACAAAGTTGTAAACCCTAACATGTTTTTATTTGCTTGTTGGATCATCTGTTTATCTTGTTAAAAACTGGTTCTGGTTTTGTGTTGGAAAGTCTCAGTTTGTTAAACTATATCTGAAACTATCATTTGTGAAGAGAAGATATTACACATTGGTTCAGTAAATAAATGTAGAAAGAGGTTAAGAGGGCAAAGCCTTCAAGAAAGTATCTGGGTCTTCTAAGACACAGATCTTATGTTTTTTAGGTGTGATTCCAAAAAAACATAACTGCAGGATTGATGTTTGATCTTATTGTGCTGTAAATGGATCATCCTGCAGTTCTGTTAGCAAGCTAGTAGCAGTCCAGTGAATTTTCCTCGAGTTCTGGCTGTATCGTAGTCGATATTCTTTAAGGATTTAATTGAGATGGGACTTAATAGAAATGGTATTTTTGATGTTAATAAAAGATAAAAGAAAGAGCAGAGCAAGGAAACTTTTAGTTATAATTTTTGTAAAGCATTATCTTCTTTACACTGTTGGAATCCAAACTTAAGTTGGTGTTTATCTTTCTCTCTGCTCTTGCGAGAAAATTTACGTCAGATTTATTATGGGAAATTGGGAATACCAATGCCCTGGAGTCTTTTGCTTCCTGTTTGCTATCTATTATATGAGCACCAATATCTTGGAGTTCACTGCTTTGTGTTTACTCTCTTCAGTATCCTTTTTCTCTAAATTTAGACGAAGCAATGAGTGACTCATTCCTACAGTTTTATAACCATGGGAGTTGTTTACTGATAAAAGTGGATGATCTTTCTTTTTCTGTTTACTTTTAATTGGTTTTCATGCATGGAGTAGGTGATATTGTAAGACCAAATCATAATGTAAAACTAAGCCACTCAGAATTTTTTGTATTTCAATCTGAAATTATCTTGAATCTTTCATATATGGGATTGCAAGGTCAGGCCAACTTATTGAGATAGTTTCTTTCATGCTAACATAAGTTAAACTGTTACATATAGTTCAACTGTTTTAAGCATGACACTTCTAGCTCTTTTAATTAGTTTTAGATATGTAGTATACATAATACATGTATGTGCATATGCCCCACTAATTTACCTTTCTTTTCAGACATGGTAAAAAACAAAGGATTTTTACCTTCTACTCCTTCAGAAATACCTATTCAGCGTAAACAGTTGAAGGAAATTATCTTTTCTTTACTCTCGGCATGCAAAGAACCAGATCTCGATTCTGGTATTCCTTTCAAAGCAGAAGCAATAATTGCCAACCCTCCGGCATATGGTAGGTTTACTTACTTTTCTGTTATGGCGACTCTCTAACTCTCCCGCCTGTATGTTTTTCAGCACTCATAATGCAATGTGACAAATTTAGGGTCTCTTTCTTGTAGCATTTATAAGGGTTCTTGAAAGCTGTTGCTTAAAATTTGTTTAAGTAGATAATAAAATAAAAAAATGCAAGGATCATCTGAATTGGCTTTGCAGACATGATGTGCCGAAGTCAAACACGTTCATAGTCTGTACTTGTGATTGCCATTGCTATCTTCTGTTTTAAATGATCATCGTAAGATTTAGAGATAATGTGTTTTCGTGAGCATGAGCAACTGTTAACATCTATTTATGCTTTGCAGGACATGCACATGTAGCAGAGCATCTAGAAATACCGATCCATATATTTTTCACAATGCCATGGACGTAAGATTATATATCAACAGTTATTCATTTATTTTATCTCCATTTTTTTGTTGTATTTTTTTTTTCTTTTTTTGTGACTTCGCATAGCTCTTGTATCTTCAGACATGATACAATAGTTGCGTGGATGCGAAGAGTCTTTTTCTTCACCGTTCTTTTCACTATTCAATATTTTTTTCCACAATGTGATATGAGGTCTACTTAAGTTGACGATGAATTCATTTACTATCTTATGACAGGCCAACTAGTCAATTTCCACATCCTTTATCCCGTGTCAAGCAGCAACCTGGTTATAGGGTTGGTCCACTTCAAATTAACTTATAATTTCTTTGATTGTTAATGAGTGATCTGGCAGGTTATTTTTCTATCTGATTCATTTGGATTTTTGTTCTGAATTTATTTACAGGTATCATATCAAATTGTTGACTCAATGATTTGGCTTGGAATCCGAGATATGATAAATGAATTTAGGAAGAAAAAGCTGAAGTTACGACCAGTTACATATTTAAGTGGTGCCCATGGATCTGGATCTGATGTTCCTCATGGGTATATCTGGAGTCCTAACCTCGTTCCAAAGCCCAAAGGTATGTATCTATGTTCCCATTGTCGATATTAAACGTCTTTCTGGTTAAATGCGGCGTTAAACCCAAACTGGAAGTGCTTCTTACACCAAACACAAAAATGTGCTAGTCTTAAATATCAATATATACTCTGTAGTCAATTCAGATTCGGAGTTAACTCTTTGAAGATGACTTTGGTGTTGCTTAAGCTCACCAATTCATGTGGTCGTGGAGAATGTACCACTCTTTGGATACCGTTTTCATACATTTTGGTTTACGCAATTGTCTAATGCAGTTTAATTGCTTGATTTGCAGATTGGGGACCTAAAATCGATGTTGTTGGGTTTTGCTTCCTTGACCTTGCGTCAAATTATACACCACCAAAACCTCTGCTAGACTGGCTTGAATCCGGTCCAAAGCCTATCTATCTCGGGTTTGGAAGCCTTGTGAGTGTTCTTATTCTCTTGAGTAGGACTTTTAATTTCTTTAAAATATAAGTATTTAATTGTGGGAATGTTATAAATACCCTCCATTTTGGAAGTGCTCAGTCATGCTCTAACTACATTGGTAACATATTAGGATTCTCCAAAAAAATTTACTAAACTCTTTATCAACTTAGAGCCTAACTCGATTATACTTCCTGGTTGGCATTAAAATAATTAGATGATAAAATTTGACTGAACGCTCTAAATGAATACAGTAACTTAATAGATTCATATCTATAGTCACTTAGAATCAATTCTTTGATATGCTGGCTTTAGCTTTACAAATACCATCAGCACCAAGTTGTATTATGTATACCTTCGCATTGAACTATAAGGAGATCATTCTGAGGTGGTTGTTGTGGGTTAGACCAGAAGCTGGAGTGACAGTAAAGAGATGATGCTTGGAGATTCATGTCTGGATTCTCCGGTGGATCTGTTTAATGATAACAGTTGAAATTTAAGTCAAAGAACAAGCAATTTGTACTCAATTTGATATGATAACAGCATAAAAAGACAAAAGCAACAAACAAAAGTGAGAAACTCATTTTGTATGAATGTGATGTGGAAGTGATGAGTGATGATGTACATTCTAACCACAGAAACGTGCCTTTACAATTGTGTTATAATGTATGATATATTAAGTTATATTGCATCTCCTTGTTGAATTTTCTTTACAACTGTCGGCTGCGTTTCATAACAAGTTGTGTTCCTCTGAAGCCTGTTCAAGAGCCTGAGAAAATGACCCAGATCATTGTCGAAGCTCTAGAAATCACTGGGCAGAGAGGCATAATCAACAAAGGGTGGGGTGGTCTTGGAGATTGTAAGTTTGTATTTTCTACCTTACACGCTATGTTAATCATTCCGTTGGTATTTCGAGAAAGTTTCTTCTGTTCTTGTATTAGTTTTTCATTGTTTTTTTTTTCTTTTATTAACATGAGATAATTTTTGATCAGTGGCAGAACCTAAGGAATCAATTTATTTGCTGGACAACTGTCCCCATGACTGGCTTTTCTTACAATGCACGGCTGTGGTACGATTTGATTTCATTACTTATGGTTATATGTTGGTCTGAAATCAGCATTCTTCAAAGATTGTTTAATGTGTTTCCTGCCCTAATCAAGTATTACTTTTTTTTGTTAAAAATCAAGAACATAAATCCATCCCATGGCGCATCTCTTCCTACAATTATCCTTGTTCATGTCCTCTATGTAGAACTCCTTGAGCACCAACGATTTTAGTTACTTTTTTATTGAGCTTTATTTTGAACTAAATTTCTGTTGATGTAGTTAATTTTCAAGCTTCCACTACATTATCTTAAAACTTGGAGAAACTTAGTTGTGTCCCACCCAAATCCCATTGATGTATCAGGAGTTGTTTTGAAATGTGGTACAACGTAACAAATCCACCTATGTTTTGCACTAGCAGTTCTGTATTGGAATGCATAATTAAGAAATACATGCAATTGCTGAGAGCTTCTGGATTTTCATGGTAATGAATACCAACTGTCATTTTGCGCTGTACGCAACACTATTTTTTTCATTTCAAAACAACAAAATCTAGCTTCTTTTCAAGATAAAAAAAAAACGTACTTGTGTTTGGAAGTGTCTTCTATAGTCAGCTGCTGAATTTTATAGTTGTTAATAGCATTATACCTGTGCCGACAGTTCCATTGGATGCAGTACAAATAATGCTCAAGTCGCATTGGGTCAAATGTACCTTTGGTGCTTGAATGTTAGCATACTACCACTGGGGTTTCATTCTTTATGAGAGCCTTGGCCCAACTCTCTCAGAAGGACATAAGATTGCAAGTTAAGACTTGGAACCATAAGTGTAACGCCCTTAGAGACAAGTAGGATATTACACTAGGGATTTCCTTTGTCTTTTCTTTTCTTCTTGTTAGAGGTGGGTTTATCTGTTTTTTAACACCGCTCCTAGTGAATATCAATATTTTCCTCATTTAACCACCCAATGAGGTCAAGGTGTGGGGTTTTCCAGGACATGCCAAAAGGTGATAGTTCTTACCATGCCTGAGGAAGTTGTTAATGGGTATTGGGCTTGCTAAACGAGGAAAGGGATATCTACTATTATCACCTCATTAAAGAAATGAAAACTATGTTCTATTCATAAATTGGATACAGTTGAGATAAGAAAGATAGAGATACCTACATACTGTTATAACTTCTATAATGTGTATAACAACTATTTGCTCATGTTTGAGTGCTTCCATAATATGTAATATCTAATCTTGTATGCATAGTTAAGCTACGTTCCTTAGATATTTTCAAACTTCATTCTCTGTTTCAGTTTTGTTTTTCCTTTGAAATGTCAAGTCTCACTATGTAATTTGTTCCGACATTATCTGTAGGTTCATCACGGTGGTGCTGGGACAACAGCTGCTGGACTTAAAGCTGCGGTAAATGCTGCCACACTACTATTTTAATTTATTTGCTGGAAGTTTATAGTCGATCATATCAATGACTTATCATAAATCACTATTTTTCTTTTCTCTAGTGCCCAACTGCTATTGTGCCATTCTTTGGAGACCAGCCATTTTGGGGAGAGCGAGTTCACGCTAGAGGTGTAGGTCCACCTCCTATTCCTATTGATCAATTTTCCTTGCAGAAGCTGGTGGATGCAATAAACTTCATGCTGGACCCCAAGGTAAAGAGAAAGTTGCTCCTAAGTTGCAAATTTATATTGATCCCATCTGTTGTTTGGCCGTGAAAGTTGACATTCAGTTTTGAGCAAACAACTTCAAGAAGGAAAAGTGTGATCATGCTACATGATGTATCGATGGGCATAAATTTGAAATGGAAAACTGCATCTCTGTTTGTTTCAGTAATTTCGAGTGATAGCATATACTCACATAAATGGATATCTAGAGTCTTGTGTGTTCGTCATCCGTTCCCTAACGACATTCTTCATTAATTGTAGGTCAAGGAGGCTGCTGTTGAACTAGCAAAGGCCATGGAAAATGAGGACGGAGTTACAGGAGCTGTGAAGGCTTTCTTTAAACACCTTCCACGAAAAAAGCCTATTTCCGATCAACAGGCTACTACGCCATTACCATCAGGGGGTTTGTTTGGATTAGGGAAGTGTTTTGGTTGTTCCTGAATATGCAGCTCCATTTGTTGTCCCTGGTTTTGTATGCTGTGTTACTAATTGTCACTGAGATCTCTCACTTTCAAACTTCGATCATGTATAGTTTAAGCTCTTCCCAGACAAACCACAACTGCAAACTGGGTTAGAGTTCTGCTAACTAGTTACATATTCGGGACATCACTCTCAGTTCCTGAATATTTAAAGTCAAGAAGTTTTGGAGTTGGAAATGATGTAATTTCTGCGATGTAAATTTTTTTACCCTGCTTTATTTTCTCTAAATATGAGCTAAGTTTTGTAAATACCATACAGCCGCGTATTAAACTGCTCATTGTGGTGTAACCACTAACTCGCGACATAATTGTGGTGTAACCACTACTAGATTGTGACATAATCCAATGAATCAGCACCCTGGAATCCTTACCTAATCAACCACTAACCAAAGGTATTTAACTGTTATAAAATGGATACATAATCATGCAAAAGGTGTGTGCAAGCCAACACCAAGCATCTTTACCTGAAAGTATAGGTCCATGAACTAAAACCTGCTCTCTGGCCATCACCCATATAAAGAAGTATATTACATGAAGTTTACATGTCCGCAGCATATCCGAAACAGAGATAGACGATGGAGAGTGGTGGGGTGCCTCTAATCACTCTGAACTCAGGCAGAAAGATGCCCATTTTAGGTATGGGAACAGCTGAAAACCTTCTTCAAGGGTCTGAAAAGGTGAAGTCGGTGATTGTTAAAGCAATAGAGGTGGGTTATAGACATTTTGATACAGCTTCTTTGTAGCAGACTGAAGAGTCTATTGGTGAAGCTGTAGCTGAAGCACTTCAACTTGGCCTCATTAAATCTCGAGATGAACTCTTCATCACTTCCAAGCTTTGGTGTACTGATGCGCACGCTGATCAGGTCGTTCTTACTCTTCAGAATTCTCTGAGGTAAATATCTATAACATTGCAAGTGAACTGAAAAAGAATGAACTTAAACCCTCATTCCCATAGATGAAGAGAAACACAACCATGTTTTCTTGAATACAGAGTTGCTAGTATAACATCTTTCGTTTCTTATAACATAGGAATCTCAATTTGGAGTATCTGGACCTGTATTTGATACATTGGCCAGTAAGCTTTAAGCCAGGGAAGTTCGTCGTTCCTGTACCAAAGAACGATATACTTCCGATGGACTATAAATCTGTTTGGGCAGCCATGGAAAAGTGTCAGCAGCTTGGCCTCACCAAGTCGATCGGTGTCAGCAACTTCTCCTGCAAGATTCTTGGGGAAATAATGGCCACAGCCAACATCCCACCCGCCGTCAATCAAGTGAGCTTTATATGATCCTACTTCTACTGCTTTGATAAAATGTAGCACTAATCTCATTTTTGGATGCGCCTACTATGCTAAAGGTAGAGATGAACCCAATTTGGCAACAAAAGAAACTGCGGGATTACTGCAAATCCAACAATATTATGGTCGCAGCATACTCGCCTTTGGGGGCCAAAGGAAACCACTGGGGATCTAGTGCAGTTATGGACTCTGAGGTGCTGCACCAGATTTCCTTGGCCAAGGGAAAATCTATTGCTCAGGTACTCTCTGTCTCATTTATTTCAGTTGTTCACCTTGGCACACTATTTAAACGTGACAGGCATTGCGCCATATTTATGCGGATAAACATCTTCACACGGTATCTTTTATGTTCATCAGGTTAGTCTGAGATGGATTTATGAGCAAGGCGTGATTATTTTGGTGAAAAGTTTCAATGAAGTGAGGATGAAAGAGAACCTGGAGATATTCGATTGGCAACTGAGTGAGGAAGATTTGAAGAAAATCGATCAACTCCCACAGCGCAGAGCACAAACTGGCGCTTCTTTTGTTTCAGTTACAGGGCCATTCAACTCTGTTGAAGAGCTTTGGGATGATGAAGTTTAAGTTTTGATAATTCGTTTTTAGTCGAATAGCAAAACTACCTGGCAATGCGCCAAGCTTATTTTATAGCTCTTGGAATGCAGCAGTATTTGGCAACTTCTTTGTTTTTTTTTTTTTTGCTAATAAATGAATCTTTTGAGTTGCCAGTCTTGGATACAGTGGGAATAACCGGAAAAACTATGTTCCCGTTCATGTATAGCCTTATTCAACATACGTATGCAGCTTTAATGAAAACATATGGATTTCAGGATTTGTCACCTCACTCGACCATATGTCAGCGACCGGTTGACTGATCCAGGCTCACTAGAATTAATATACACAACCTTTTTAATCTAAGAGATAACTCATTTGACTAAAACCTACACTTGAGGGAATTCTGCAAGGCAAACAGTATTGCTGCGGCTCCCTGCTCAGCCTCGGGAGCTAGTGGGATCTTTGGTGATCTAACATAGCCAGAGCGAGACTAGATCTATGTGTAACCGCTAAGGACGCAGAATAACTAGTGGGGATTCTCATATCACAATTCGATAATATAACACTACATTACTTTCACGTGTCCTTGATTTTTCCAAGTGTCATGTTTAAAAAATTTATTTCGCGCAATCGGACTCTTATCCTCGGCCCCAGTTTAACATATCAAGCTAGATATTAAAGGGAAGACTTAAAGTTTCGTAATCTCAAAATTGGTCGATTAATCCTAAAAGAACAATTCCCAGGTGAAAAAAATAGATGTAAAGTTTGATACTGTTTAAATGAACGGGAATTAAAAAGATATCCCTAGTCTATTAACCATCTTAGGTAATCTGTCCAGAAAAATAAAAATAAAACGTGTAGAAATTGACGTTTAGTCCCAAAGTTACTGGGCTTGAGACGTTTTAGTCCAAAAAATCCGCGTCTCCAACAGTTTAGTCCAAATATGGACGAGTTAGTCCAGAAGTGGTTCACGATCCCGATATTATGTATTTCCAATATCCCGTAACTACCCTTGATTCGATTCCATATATATAATCAGGATTTGAAATCGAAAATTTCAGATCTCAAACATGTACTCAAGACAGGGAGCCGGTGAGAGAAGTACCGAGGAGGCGATTTAACAGTTTTAGAGAGAATTTGTTGTAATTCATCGTTTCTTCAACATGATTCAACTTCAGGTTACTGGTGAAGTGTTTTGAAATTGATTATATTTTATCTCAGATTTGAATTCACGACAGATTCAGAGATAGATCGATCCAGATAAAGATTTCAGAGGTGATTTAACAGATTTATAGAGGTTAGGTTGGATTTGATCGTTTCCGATATTTAACAGAATTCAACTTCAGGTTAGCTCTCTTTTTGCTCCATCGTTGAATTTCATTTCTGATATTTAGTTTTTTATTTTATTTTATCAGTTGATGATATGAATTTGATCTGTTACATCTTATTGTTTGTATGTTCTTGATTTGATTTTTGTTATATTTTAGCTTTTGATTTTCGTTGAATAATTTTGATTACTTTTGATTTTGGTGTTATGTTGCATGATATGAAATCGAACTGATATTAAATTATAGGCTTCTGGTTTATTCAATTATGTGTTCTAGTAATATTTTGAAGCTTATATCTTCGATTAATTGATGTAGTATCTTTGATTTTGGGTTTACTGAAATTTGATTTTTGGCTTCAATTAAATGTGTATTTTCCTGTACACTGTTCAAGTTTTAGGTTGTGCAAATCTGAAACTATTATTATTTCTTTTGTTATATGTAGGGGTATCAAATATGTCTGAGAAGTTTATTCATGCTGTTTTGAATCATGGTGAGCATTCTGCTACTTTTCGTGTTAATACTTTGAGCATCATTGATGAATTGAAGCATCTTTCCTGTAAGCAGTGGAGGTCTTTGTCTCCTTGGAGTATACGTTTTTCCTAAATGGTCAAGTAGTTTTTATACAAGGTGATATACAACTGCAAGGTTTAATTGCTCTCGTTATTCATACGAATAATGAAGTTTTCTATTTGAATGTCGATGTGATTCTGAAGCATACTTCTCGTTCTAATTCTGCTTGTAGCACTAGTTCTGGAGCTAGTACTTCTCGTTCTTGTGTAAGTGAAAGTCCTAAGCTTGTAAGGATGGTCGATCATGATGCGGACAAGGACAGGCCTCTCATTATCGACGAATGGAATTTATGGGTGGTGTTAAAGCTGTAAGGATTGTTGTTGATAAGTACAAGATGGCTACTGGTCACAAGGTTGTTATTCTTAAAAATGACATGACTCGTTTTACTGTGAAGTGCGAAGAAGATGGTTGTGGTTGGAGGATTCACTTTGGGCATGTGAATGGTGACATTTCTAGGTTTGTGCTGAAAGATTCTAATGTTATTCACAGGTTAGTGGTGTTCATATTAATCCACATTACTTATTCTTGTTTTTGTGATCCACGTTATTTATTTTTTAGGCCTTAATATGTAGACTTGATTTAGGTGTACATTGTGGTGCACCTTACTTGTTGTAGGCTTTTTAGATGGCACATTGTGGTGTAAATTTCATATTCTTGATTGGTCTGTGCTTTCTTTTTGCATATGTGTTGTTGGTTTTGAGATCTTATTAGGTGTACATTGTGGTGCACATTACTTATTCCAACTTTTTTTTTTTGTAGATGTGGTGTTGGTTTGAGGCCGAAGAGTCCTCCGGTGACAACCAAGTTAGTTAAGCATTTGATTGCTGACAATATACAGGGTGATCCCACTATAAAACCCAGACAGATCATGTCACTTTTTAAGAAGACTTATGGGTCTAATATTAAGTATCACCATGCCCGAAGAGGGAAAGAAGCCGTATTTGAAGAACAGAGTGGTGACGACGAGAAGTCGTATAGGGTTTAATTTGGTATGTCAAAGCCATTGAGCAAACTAATCCTGATAGCTTTGTGAAACTTGAAGTTGATCAAGAAACCGGAATATTTCAGTGGATTTTCATTTGTTTCGCTGCTTGCAAGCATAGCTATAGGTATCTCAGGCCCATGATTTACTTGGATGCTACTTTCCTTACTGGTAGATTCAGGGGTACTTTGATGGCTGCAACATGTATCAATAGAAATGATGGTTTTTACCCATATGCCTTTTCTATTGCGTCTGCTGAAAAGAAAGAAAATTGGTTTTGGTTTCTGGATAATCTTAAACAAGTGGTCGATGATCGTCCGATTGTTTTCCTTAGTGATTGTCACGAAGGACTTTTGCAAGGCATTCCAAGAGCATTTCCTGGTTCATATCACAGCTATTGATTTTACCACATCAAGTGCAATCTCCCTATTGGATCAGGTGACGCGAATTCCAAGGCCGTTATTGATTTGTTTTACAAAGCTGCGTATTCTTACATAGCAGCTAACTTTGAAGAAGCTTTGCGGGGCATGCATGCAATTGTATGTGGACATGTTGCTAATTATATCAGGACTATTCCAAAGGATAAATGGGAAAATGTATTTTTCCCTGTATGCAGATATGCTGCTTGATAGACACATTTTTGTGTATGATATAATCTCAATTGTATATATTGTTAGTACTCGATTTTGTATTTATTATGGCTTTTTTTTTTGTCTTTGTAGGTGTTTTTGGAGAAATAAACATGTGTGGAAAAATTGACTCGAAAAGTGTTTTTTGCGTTCATGGGAGGACATTTGCTATTCGGACCCTCACTTTGGATAAGAGGTAACCTAATTACTAAGGGGAATCCCATTTCCAGGCATCTGCTAATCGCACCCCTACCATGGATAAGGGGCAACCATCTTCAACATTCAAAAATCAGGTTTTGGCGGGAAAAAAGTTTAGTTAAAGAGCAGTTTTGGCAATCGTGATTTGGAGGAGTTTGAGGTCGATTAAACCTCTGATTTTCATAGGATAGACTCCTTATGGGTCTAGGAATCTGATATGGGTGTTTAAATTGATTAGATTGGGCTCAAACGACGGATTTTTCTCACAACAAAAAAATATGGAAAGTCACGTGTGTGACCTGTTTTAGGGAATTTTAGAGTGATTAAAACGCTGTAAACCTTCCCAAGGATTTGTATCTATTTAAGGAAGAGTTTAGAATAAAAAGGAAAGCTCAGAAACGCGTAGAAATCCTAAAACAAGAAATTGTCGCAACTTGGCCGTGAAGAGAAGGAAAGAGATTTTGGAAGATTTGGGAGAGATTTAATCGATATTTTTGATATAAATAGTGTCTTGGGTCATATAGAAGAGGTTTCGAGAGTTTGGGAACCTAAGGAGAGCCAGAGAAGAAGAAGTCAGAGTTTTACCAAACTCTGTTTCTGCTGTTGCTGCTGTTGAAGAAGAACAGCTGAAGAACATTGACCCTCGGTAGACAGTCGCAGAAAACTGTCGTTGTTTAACAACTGAAGAACATTAAGCTGTTCAGGGCAGTCTTATTTCAGGGCAGTCTTAAATCAGTTACAAAGCAACAGTTTTTCTGTAACAGTTCCATTGTAACAGCTGTTTTGCAACACCAATACACTGTTGCAAACAGTCTGTGTTATTACTTTTCACTCTTTTAATCATCTTTTGAGCAACAAACACATATTTTGAGATCATGATTGATATGAGGAGCTAAACCCCAACACTGGGATGAAGGAGGAAGCCATATTTCATACGTGTGGTAATTATATTTAATTCTTTTTATGACTTTTTGCATTAATTTAATCGTTTTATGATTTTTCTTAATTAGTTGTGAAGTCGTATGATGATGTATGCTTGGTCTAAGTGCTTTTGATGCATCATGCTAGTGATTTACAGTTAATCTTTTTAAAATCTACCCTGGCAAAGAATTAGATTCAATAAACAAGAGCTATAATTGTCTAAGAATTGATTTTTGAACCACATGGTATGAGGTTTGGTGGAATCCTGAGTCTCAGTAATCTCTCGACATTGTGACAAACCTTGTGTATATATTTTCTTTATTTTTATTGTTTTCTATTATTAAGTCTGAAATTGAGTCTACACAAGTCCGAGTTGAACGAACTTTATTTACCATTTAAAAAACTACATCAATTTTTGGCGCCGCTGCCGGGGACATGTTGCTAATTATATCAGGACATGTTGCCAATTATATCAGGACTATTCCAAAGGATAAATGGGCAAATGTATTTTTCCCTGTATGCAGATATGCTGCTCACTCTTCATCTCTTTTCGAGTCATTCAATAACTGGATTCTTGAGTTCAAAAAGCTGTCTGCTTTTGCTCTTCTCGATGCGATACGGTGAGTTTTATGTTTAGTGTTTCATTCATTTATTTTTTACTGTTGTACACATGGATTTGTTTGATGTGTACATACTTGTACACATGTTATATCTGTGATTCTGCAACTGTGTGTACATTGTTGTACACATGGATTTCCTTAATATGTACATTGTTATACACATGTTTTATCTGTATTTCTTCTATGTCATGTTTTGATTTTATGTTTTGTGTTTTTATTATCTTAGTTTGAAGGTTATGAAGAAGAATTACGAGTGAAGGGTAGAAGGTCTTGAGAATTTAAACACTAGGCTGACTCCCGTATACGAGGTTATACTAAAGGAAAACATCGACATTGGTCGTACTTGGACTATTGTTTATTCCATGGAAAGATTTTATGAAGTCAAGTCTCCCCTGTCTCATTCTGTAGATCTATTGGAGAGAACTTGTACGTGTCACCGGTGGCGAGTAAATGGTTTTCCTTGTGCACATGCTTGTGCTTCCATTCAATCTACGAGGGAGGACATTTATTCATATGTTGAGCCATACTTCACCACTGAATGGTACAACATGACATACCATGAGATCATCTTGCCAATCCCCAATTATGAAAAGACGCGGTCTTATGATCCTAGTGATAGGATTATTTTTCAAATTCCTGTTCCTCCACCTGGTTGACGAAAAGCACGGCGTTTCAAGAATGCTTGGAGAAACAAAAGAGGCCTACTATGTGCACAAAGTGCTTCACCCTTGGTCACCACAAAAGAGCTACCTTCCCCATGCCTTGATGCTTTTTACTATATTTGATTTGTTCAAAAGATTCTATGTTTTTGATTTTTACTTTTGGTAATGTCTTTTCACTTTTCTAGGCGTGGATAATTAGTGTCAGGAGCTGTGTACCATTATGTACACCTTCCCGTGCACTTCATTTTCCTTACCTCTCTTTTTACATGTGTACCATTATGTACACCTAGCTGTACAATGAATGCTACTAGTTTATTTTGTTTAGTAATATTCTATCTTTTCAGTTCTAATGCCATTAATTAGGTTTTATTTTTGCTGTTTTATTATTGATACTAGGTTATTACTTTTTCTATTCTATGTTTTTGTTAGTTCATGTGTACCATTGTGTACAAATTTAAAATGTTGTCTGAAGATTAAAAATGTATAGAAGAAATTCAGAAAATGATCTTGTATGAAGATTAAAAACTCTTCTTCCACTTCAATGGCTGCTTTCCTATATTCTTGCGCCACTCCTTATGCTCCTCATCCTTTGTTATATCCCACACCTTTTCATAATTTCCAACTTTTTTCAGCATCTTGGCCACTAATTTTAATCTCATTTGCTGACAAATGTCTTCGGCCCTCTGCTGATCTCTTTCCATCCTTTTAGTTACCTTCATACTTCGTTTCATAAAGTAACAAGTGTATATTAGGCAATCTGGGTTGATTCCTTGTGAAGAGCATGGCATGATGTTCAATTCGTGCTCTTCTATAGGTGAGTCACCCTTCAATGCTCTCTTCTTGTTGAGTTCCACTTGCACCACATCTGCTAGTCGCTTTGCATCTTTTTTATAGTCCTCAACATTTTCTGAGTCTAACGATTTATACCATTTCCATTCCTGAGCTTCGAAATAAAAATTCAAAAGCGACCAGTGCCATCCCAACCTATTTTTATCTATAGAGTGATTGATAGGGACTACAAGAACTTCAGGCATGTCCTGTATGAAATTAACCACAAGCTTTTGTAACTCGCCGGTGAGATTATACTTGTCATGTTACTGCAATTACGTTGGAAAACAAAATGAATTAGGTTCACCTTAATCAGACAACTAACAAGCATGTACAATACTACAGAAAACTAACAAATCAAACATTGTAGGCCTGAAAAACATACCGTATATCCATGTATGATGTAGGTTTACATCTATGTACACACCAATGTAGTCAATATCGGTTGTACAAGCCGATATTAAAGTTTTTATAAGATATCGGGAAAAACCTTTACGATGCTGAAAATATCGGCGATACAGAGGAGAAACGATAAAAACGCGTGTATCGTCCTGTACGAACCGATATATCGGTTTCACTTGTACAATGATAATATAGGTCTCACTTGTATACTGATATATCACTAATGTATTTTATCTTTTGATTATGATTTCTTGAAATTTTAGTTCAAGAAAGTAACTCCACTAATTTTGCAAACTTCGTATATGACTATGGTGGATGTAATTACTATAAATGTGATGTTGATGAGCTAACAGACATTCAATGCTTGGTTTAGTTGTTGATAGTATAAGGCTCTAATCAACAACCTCTTATTTTGTAAGGTTGAAGTATGTTTACTACAATTATTATTTCCTATTATGGTTATATCAATATTCTTTTTTTGTTTGATAAATAATAAATATTAAAAACAAATCCTAATGATGTATCGCCTATAAAAACAGATATTATCATTTGTGTAGGTGTATAGGACCCGACCGATACGATACACGATATTAACTACCTTGATACACACCTATATAAATCTAACAATCAACAATTAACAGACCATGTGTCAATCATAGATGCATATTGGTGTACATCTATGTACATAACTAAATAAATCTAACAATCAACACTTAACAGACCATGTGTCAATCATATATGCATATTGGTGTAAATCTATGTACACATCTAAATAAATCTAAAAACACATAGAACACGCCATGTCAATTAGGTGTACAACTATGTACACAATATTAAAGTAAGTATATATATATATGACAAATTGTTTTGAGAAACTTACACATGCAGTAGCACTCACAATTTCACATCTCACGTACTTTTTGTCAGCTGGATTGCGAATGCTATCTCTCACAAGTGTTATTCTACGTCGATAGATGCAGCACTGCAGTACCTCTTGGTCCAGATTTTTTTTGAACATCAGTTCACGAAGTACTCGTCCTGCAATCAAAACATCTTGCTTGACTGTTGGATCATCCAGTCTTGTTAGTTCCCAAGATACAGAGCTGTGGAATCATAAAGGAAATGTTAACATGGTGTACAATTTGATCACTTAATTTTTTATTTATAAGATTCAATCATGGAAATGTTTTGTGAACTCACCTCAGGATTGCATAGTCAAAGAACTTCTGTATCCCCCTTTTATCGTCTCCTGGTTTCATGGCTTGGTATAGTGTAGATTGCCGAACATCTGGCAGTGGATGGGTAGGATGATATTTCTCTGCCTTTGTCTTTGCTGGCGCGGGATAGCCTGGTTCTTGTCCCACTTTGATCCCCTTGACTTTTTGATCTGCTTTTATGATAACTTGTCTGGTTTTACCCTCGGCAGTGAACTCGAGATCTAGCTTTCTTTTTGCATTTCTCTTTTGTGGTGTCTTTGACAACTTGCCAGCCGCTTGTGTCCTCAACATATATGCTTCCTTCATCTTCCCTACTATTGTCCTCACTGGTGTCTTCTGTTCTTCAACCTCCTGACTGCTAAAAAATTAACCAGGATTTTGTTGGATGAACTGCATCGCTTCAGCAACGATCCTTTCTCGAACATCTTCATTGGATAATGATTTTTGCGAAGACTCTTCTTTTGGATCTTCTTGGCTCAATAATTGAAAGCTTGGACAATCGTGGCAGAGCAGGTTTGCCATCTTTTCCTTCACTCCAGGTGCTGCCGTTTTGTAACAACCCTTTTCAAGCTTCACGAACACAGTTTCAGACAAGTTATCTAGAAGGTCATCAATTGATGTATAAGGCTCTATCTCTGGCTCTTTTCCCTGTGTGAGTAATATGACTTCTTTAGGATCCAACTGATTTATGGCTTCAGCTACAATTATAGTACCTTCATCAATTTCAGCTGTTCGAGTGGCATTCATCACATTCTGGTCATCAATATTCACTTGATCTTCATGGATTACACTTGTCTTTGGCATAAAAATACTGAAAAATGCAATTTTTTATGAGAATTTTCAATGGTGTACAGAGATGTACAAAAATACAGAAGAAATCATAAAGGTGTACATCCTTGTACACACATACTGGAAAAAAAAAGTTGAGATCATTTTCTTTATACCTTTGCTTGTTAGCAGCTTCACACCCAGCTCATTTGTCAATTTCATCAGTTTGAGCGGTATCCATCACATCCTGGTCATTAAGGTTTATATGCTCCTCTTGACCTTCAGGGATTTCAGCTTCCTTTGACAGAGGAGTGTTGAAAAAAATGCATTTTTTTAGAAAATGAGAAATTACTAAGGTGTACATCTTGGTACATACACAGAAGAAATCACTAAGGTGTACATCTTGGTACATATATATAGAAAATGAGAAGAAATGGGAGCTAAAAAGAAATAAACATACCGTGGCTTGTTAGCAGTTTCAGACTCTACTCCTAGGCTTGTTCCACCCTTGCCATCCTCATTGGTTTTTGGTGAAGGAGTGCTAAAAAGATTCAAGTTTTGAGAAAAGGTTTCGCAAACTGGTGTACAACTATGTACACACATTAAAAAAAAGATAAATAGAAATGACTTGCACAATTAAAAAAATGATGTTATACCTTTGCTTTTCGGGAGTTTCAGACGGAAATTCATTCTTTTCAGATTTAGTTCCATGATCTTCATCATCACCTTTGCTACCCTCCTTGTCATTGTCATCACCATGCATATCACCACCTTTGCCACCCTGCTCATCATCATCATCATCATCATGCATATGATCACCTTTATCCTCATCCTCCTCCTCCTCCTCCTCCTCAACTTTATCATCCTCCTCCTCCTCAACCAACTCCTCCTCCTCAGTTTTAAGTCGTATTTCCTTTGCAAATTTAAATATTTCCTCCAATGTGTAATTACGAAAATCATTCACTTCTCTTTCTGTCAAGTTCATTAGACCAACTTCATTAACTTTTAGGCTTTTATCTTCAATGAAACTAAGAAGCCTTACTTGCCTATCCTGAACTTCAGTAAGCTCCTCATGCAACTCCTCTCTTTTCATTTCTGATAAGCGCAAATTTTCCTTCACTGCATCTATGTTATTTTCTTGTTTCAGCCTCCTGTACTCATCCAAAGCAATCTCTTTTCATCAGTGTAAGTCTTTACCCATCCTGGTTTTATCTGAAAACATGCAAAAGTATCAACATGTGTACAATTTTTTAAACATGTGTTAAAAGTGTACATTGTTGTACACAAGACAAATCTCTTAAAGTCTATAAATAATGTACAATCATGTACACTTTATTACAGGTGTATATCAATGTACATATACTATCGTAAGAATTTTTTTTTAGATACCTTTTTCATGACCTCATTCAGTTCTTTCTCGATTGTATTACTGGCGCCGCTAATGATCCACCTGAGAAGCCTTAGCACACCTTCCTCATTGCTCGGCTGCATGCCTATGTTGTGTTCAGCAAACCAATGCTGCATTAACAAATAGATGAATAGTTAGAAATGTAAAAGAAAGTAACAAACACAATGAACAGAATTATTTTAAAAGCTGAATGGATATATCAGGTGTACAATTGTGTGCACAAGTAAACTCACCAACAGATAAATCACACAACCATTAACTTTAAGTGGTGAATCGATATGTTTCTTAATGCTCGCCATGAGATACTCATGTATATGAACTGGCCAGCAAGTTTTCTTCAACCTATGATTCCTATCCAAAGACTCAAAAAAGTGAGCATACTGGTTCTTGCTAATCATACTTCCGTTTGCCTAGGTAAAAAAGACCGTGATACACAAGTACATAGTAAACAACACCACTAAGTCTTCAACATTTCTTTCAATCTCCATTTGCGACTTTGGTTTTAGCTTCATGATACGTACGATTTCCTCCTCCACATCTTTTTTTCCCAGCTGATTTGGTTTCTTCAGTTTCAATCTTGTTATCAATGAACCGTATTTTTTTTCAGCTGCAATTTTTACATCTTCTCCTTTTTCAAGTTCCACTGCCCATCTCAATCCCATAAATTAGAAAAAAATCCTTAGGTTCACTTTTATTGGCACTCTCTTGTTCTTCTTGGGAGTATCAAACATGAAATAATGTCCCCCACCCTCACAAAGTTCATGGAAGTATTGTCTCACAATTTTCATGATTGAGTTTGGGTTCTTATTTCATATATCATCTCTCTTTTTACTTTTTTGTGGACAAAGATATCTACTACAGGCCAGAATGGTCCTTCCTTTTGCTTCTCTAATTGATAATCGGTGAACCATACTTTTACTCCTCTTTTTGTTTCATCTTCCTCAAAGTTTGTATTCACAAATTCACTGATTGCACTGAAACCTGATCTATAATGTTTGTTTGTATCTACGAAAATGAACCAAGAAGAAAAATACATACATTATACTCATAACTATAAAACAGTCACATAGGTGTACAACAATGTATACACAAATATGGGTAAACTACTTAACAGAGAACTAATCAATTATGAACGATACAGGTGTAAAAGTCTTTACACTCTTATACGAAAATGTAACAAAAACAGTTTCTAAACACACAAGAATCAGGCAATATGAAGATCAACTGGCATGCTGGTGTACTTATATGTACACTGATACCACAAGTAACGAAAAACAGTTTCGAAACACAAAAATCAGTACAACAACATACAGAACATGACACTAATCAGTACAACAACATGCGAGTGTAGTATTATATATACATGAACAACAAATCTGGAAAAAAAATTGGTTAAAAACAGACAGAACTAAATATCAAAGCCCGCAACAGCATGTGGGTGTACAAATCTGTACACACCAACAAAAAATCTGGAAAAATTGCTCAAAAAAAGACAGAACTGGACTTGAATGACTGCAACAGCATGATGGTGTACAAATCTATACACACCAACAACAAATCTGGATAATAATTGGTTAAAAACAGATATAACTGAACATCAAAGCCTGCAACAGCATGTGGGTGTACAAATCTGTACACACCAACAATAAATCCGGATTTTGTTGTTCTAAAATAGATGACATAACATGCCGGTGTACAGATCTGTACACTGTTTACAAAAATTATGTAAAACAGTTTCAAAACCCCAGAATTGGCTAGTAATAGTGGTATCAATACCTTTTTTTTCTCGACTAGATGTTAACTTCTTTGAAGTTTTTGATGGTTTCTTTGAAACTCTTGTTTTCTTCTTTGGTGGTGGTTATTTTGAACTATGTTCTGCTACAATTGATGGAGATTTGAACTATCTTTTGCTACAGTTGATGGAGATTTTGAAGTATCTTCTACTACTGTTGATGTTGAAATTGCTACAGATTTTGATCTCGTTTTTGGTCCTGGTGATTTTGAACTTATTTCTTCAGAAATTAGTTCTTGTGATTCCCGCTTTGCAACCAGTTTTCCCCCCTTCAGCATGATGTTACTACTGTTGCATTCATCAATTCTATGAAGATTTAAGGTTTTATTATGAAGCTTTAGGGTTTCGATTTTTGATTTTGGGTATGTTAAAGAATTCTTCTGAGTTTTTTTCTCTGCTAAATAAAATTATATTTCCGTTTTAAATTTCAGTTTTATTTTTGGAATTAACATGTCACGTCCACATTCAATGTGTCAGTTATAATACGGTTTTTATTCGCCGCTCGTGTGCTTTATGAAACACGTGCGGAGGTCAGCATCGTCTTTATACATTTTTTGGATTAATCTGTTCCTAGTTGGATCGGGGTGGACTAATATGTATATTATGGGGCGGTTTTGGACTAAACCATTTTTTCCCATAAAACTTTTACCTAAAATATCCTTTATCTAGAATTGCCAGGTTCCTTTAATAGACCCACCAGAACATCACTTGAATGAGCACGCAATAGGACTGTACACAACCATTCCTTGTAATCATTCATACTACCAATTCCTTGTCACGTATCCATCCATTGAAGCATGGCTAATAACTGCATCACCAAATACACCCATTTCAACACCATTTACCACTTTGTGCATCTTACCAGCTCCTCAATTTCAATCACTACTAGCACTCAGTCCCTTCTTCAAGCACAACCACTTTCTGCAGCTTCAATCACCTCAACCACACTAAGAAATAGAACCATCAAACCCATGTCTTCTTAATAATCGCAACCACCACCACTATATCAACGACACCGACTCACAGGCCAACCCGCTGGTAGACACCAGATTCCAGTTCAATCCATCTGTTGCCAGGAGTTCTTCTCCGACCAAGTTTATATCCCTATTTTCTCAATTACAACACAACTCATTCACTTCAAATCTTCTCATATTTATTCATTCTTGAACAGAGACCACCAACCCATAAAAATCATCGATTCCACCTGCAATCTCCCACAATTTATGTTTCAAACACAACCTCTCTTCTGAGATCTCTTAAATCGTCATCAGATTCTTTCACAAATCATCCATACGAACTCATTTCTTCTCTATTCGACAACAAACCATAAATTCATCTCAACTTTGTAAGCAGACCACAGAAGTATTATTCTGTCGGTTTTATCTCTGAAATTAGCAACATCTTCTTTATATTGATTTCATTTCACTCATTCCTCCTCTTTCCTTTGTTCTTCAACACCTTCAAATCTCAATTCAAGAAACCCATCAATTTCTTCTCCACCAGCAACAAACATTTCAACTATTCCCTTATTCGACAAATAAAAAAACCAAAACCTTCTTAATTCGTTGTGAGATAAAATCCCAAGTATGAATCACTACCAAAACCCCTTCATCACTCACAAAAGCAGCAGATCCAGCACACCCAAGTCTGTTTTCCACAGTCTGGGTCCAATGAAAACATATTAATAAGAAAATGGCAAGGTTGGAAGAATTTGAATCTGATTGAAAGGAAAGAAAAAAAGAAGATTTTGGGAGATGATTAATGCATTCTTTTTTCTAAATCATACTCCCTCCGTTCCTAAATAATAGGCTTGTTTCTATAAATAAATGTTTCAAAAGAATAAGCTGGTTTCCTAATTGGGAAAGTCAAATGTTACTTTGGTTTTGTGGGACCACTTTTTTCTTAACTTCTTTGGATCACAAGTGTCATGTGGACCACTTCACTTTACTTCTTTTGCTGACAAGTGTCATAGGGATCATTTCACTTCACTTCTTTTATTGACAAGTGTCATGAGGACCACTTTCAATGATTGGTTCTCTTAATTTCCTCTAAAAACAAAACCATCCTATTAGAAAGGAACGGAGGGAGTATAATTTTATTACTAAAATTTTTCCAAACCAAAACTAGCCAAGACACTCCAAGGCTTAGTTTTATTACACTGAAAAGAACAAAAAATAAATACAAAACTTCTTTATACTTTCAGTAGAATCTAAAGTATTTAGTATTCTCATCTTCCATGCATCCTACAAAGCTTGGTTTATTCTCATAATCTCACAATTTCTCCCCTGCTCAAAGTAGCTCCTTTTTTGGCAATCTTATCTGCTGAAAAATTTGCTTCTCTATAAGCATGTCCGAAAGAAACACTTCTCATATGGTAAATAACTCTCTTCCATATGTTAAGAATCATCCAAGGAATTCTATTACTAGTGAAAGCCTTCAAAAAAGCCTGAAAATCAAGACTGAAAACTAAATTCAAGAAAGATTTAGATACATCCCATTCATCTGCCGTTACAAAAGCCATCATTTCTGCTATAAAATTTGTTGTAACACCCAGACCACCTGCCATTTCTCCCACACATTCACTGTCACTATTTCTTCCAATAAATCCAAAGCCCGCCACCCCAGGATTTCCTTTAACTGCTCCATCACAACAAAATAGTATTTGATTATTTTCTGGCAGATTGAACTGGATCTCCTTAATTATTATAGTTTTTACTTTTTATCTCCTTCATCCCAAAAAAGAGAATGATACTCAAATCATAGCTACAATTATGCATCATCCCCTTAATTCTACTATTGCACACTCTAGTAAACCACAGTATTTTGTGTTTAACATTCTCTATATTTGGAGATTCATCTTCATACAATTTTCTATTTCTAGTCAACCATATTTTAACCATCAAAGTATAAGCAGCAATATACCAGATTTCTTTTACTACAAGACTTTTAAATTGCACCCAGTTAAGTACTTCATCAAAATGTGAAGGATTTAAGAATTTTAAAATACCTCCCAGCCAGTGCCAAATATTCTTACTAAAGGAGCATTCCCATAGAAAATGTGTCAGTGTATCATGTCCATTGCAGCATATATAACATTTTGAAACAGTAATAATTTGTGCTCTAGCTATACCGGGATGTGAAATTAAAAATCTTAAATATATTTATAAACTTGAAATGATTAAATATTGAGAATAAATGTGGAATTTATTTTAGGTCTGAAAAGGAAGGAAATATATAATTTTGAATCTCCTTGCTTGTATTTGGAGGTGTTTGAGGTAGTTCTTCCTCATTTTCTTGAATCGGTTCATGAAATTTATAGCCACGGTTTGGATACTACATTCGTTAGTCTTTATAAGTATTAGTTCACGATCAACATCTTTAGATATAACCTACTCAACTTCGCTCGTTGTTGTTCTTTCAGGAATGACATCAAATGGGGGAGAGTTCTTTTGAACTTGTGCTTAATGGTCATATCTTGAGAGGTGTGCAGCTGTGGAATATTAGAGGGGTTATCTTGTATCTTTAAACTCCTTGATGAATGCGATCCTGTTTCTGTTAACCCAATAAACCAATCCCCTGTTAACAATGTTAATCTCATAGCTTGGAACATAAGAGGTTTAGGAAAAAAAGCAGCCAACAAGGAACTTAGTTTGTTATGAAAAAATGTCAATCCATTATCCAAACAGTAAACCTGAAACTTTCAGTTTTTCTTCCATTTAGGCAAGGAAAGAAAAACAAAACGCAATTTATAGAATTTATACAAAACAGTTAATTGAGGCCTAACTTAATCAAGATCGTAACCGAATTAATACCAAAATGTTTTTTTTTTTGGATAACATTTCATCTCTGTTATACACAATTCAAGGCGATGGAGGTAGTGGGTATCTAACATGTATGTGTTGCATATGTCCATAGGATCGGTTCCCCTTAGCAATCATATAACCCTATCGGGTGTGATGGGATCGGGGCAAGTCCTATGGCTACTGATCTTTCAGAAACAAGTGGGCAAAGTATTATAAAATAATGTGAAGCAGATAAAAAAAAGAACACACACAATCTATTTGTTGAATAAACGACAGAAGAGACCTTGTCACCTTAATCTTTCGATGTAGGCGCCTCTCCTGGATGAGATTTTATTTCACCCCAAATCTCCATCAATTTTTATTTAATATAAAGACATTCAGAAAGCTAATAGCATACATATCAGTTTCATCGACATTGTTGCTCTATTCCATGCTTCATAAGAATGAGAATTGTCAAAATCTTACCTCCCTACAATAGTGTTCTTCTTAACAAACAAGTAGTTTCGGAATTCATTCTCTATCCTTACAAAAATACATTCTTACCATGTTCGGATGAGAGCTCTTGAATGAGGACTAAGAGCTTTCAGAGCTTTCTTCTTTGACTTTTGCAACCTGAACAAGAACGATTAAGAAACAAAATTATAAGCCATACAATGACATTGAACGTTGATATAACGCATTACATCCATTGGACAAGATGAAATAGTGAATACCTACCAGTGATATTTACACACTAGTGTTTAAGTTCTTATCATTAACAACAATCGCGAAAGACACGAGAGCCATAAACACCTCAAGATTCTAATGATTTGTAAATGATGATCTCCGTGAAAATGGTAGCAAAATTATCATTCAGAGCTGGTCTCTGCATAAGGTTCTTCTTGACATTTCACGCATACCTTACTCGTGTGATGGTGCTGATATCTACCGTGCTATTGTGATTATGCCACATTCCATTGGCATCTGATAATATCAAAGTGGCGTCATTGGCATATGCCGATGCATGATGGGATATTAAACGCAATTGGAGATACACCTTTTTTAGATACCATGTGGGACATACCACCATTCCCAAATAATGTTACGACCCAAAATATCCTCAATGACGACAAAAATAATGGTAATCTTTCCGTCAGCGTCTTGAGAAAAGTGAGTACGTCCTTCTGAGTTGTCGCTATGTCCTTCTGAGCTTTGGAAAGAACTTCTTGTCTCTCCATTAAATCGCACCTACTAATCCATGATGGATTAATTTCCTAGTTCGCCTAAGCTTAATTTCGACCCGTGGGGTCTAATATACTGCGCCGGGCGCAAAACCCTAATTTTTGCAAATTATTCAGAGTAATATCTATTAATTAATAATATGATTTCAGGTGAATTTCCTATGCTCTGGTTAAAAGCTGAAAAAGCTCTCTTTTTAGAGCTTCTGGCCCCACCAGAGTATATTTCAGCCAATAGAATCATCTGGTTTATTCACACCACCAATATTTCATATTTTCCAAGAGAGGCAACACAAATCTCCCGCGAGAAGGCCGTGAAGGGCGAAGGAATATCACGCAAAGACAAGCGGATTGGTCCACGTGTGTGACTAACATTAACATGACCGGTTGTGTGAAATGGTTAACATTTATAACAAGACATATGCGAAATGTCAGCATTTCTATACACCATCAATCCCACCCAATCAAACCCAACAATTGTCAATACAGTTGCCTCCTTAGGTCTGATGGATATTCCCTTCACAGGATGCCATTTCAGGCCCTCATAATTAAATGGGCTAGGTCGGGCAAGACCGTAAAGGGAAGCGATCATCCATGGGCTTCCATGGGACAGGGTGAACGGTACAAATGTTGTTGCAGAAGGGAGCAAACGGAAAGACGGGCCACAACGCAAGCTCATTTTTGGATGATTCACCTAATAGAGACACATAATAGTAAACAAGAGTCGTGGAAAGTTTACTCGCTTACGCATCCAGCCAATCCCTTTGCTTCCATGTACGCCCATGCAATTCCATCCAACCTATTTTGGTTCCCACGACGACGTAGTCTCTCGGAGTTAAGGGCACATACACTGAGATTTATACGAATCACTTGGATTTTCGTTTGCGCAACAACAACGATGCCCCTGTAATCCACAAACATTATTTCTAGGGAATCCCATCATATGAAATCGTAACATGATGATTTGTTGTGGAAGAGAGTTATTGTGTTAGAGAATATGAACTATTTGGTTTCGTATTGATCTATTGATCACTTGAAAATTACTTTGGAGCTAATATTTTGTGTGAGACAGTTATTCCTATCTTCCAAGAATGTTTCAATGATTAAGATGGATTTTAGAACGATTAACCATTGAAAATAATCTGGGCTTTCAATTTGTCGGGATTCGACTCACTCGGTGAGTTTCTACTTCCCAAGACGTCACTCAAGAAACCAAAACTTAAAAATTTGGAGAATATATTTTAGTATTACCGTCTTTCAGAAGATTGTTTTTTTCCCGCATATAAACAACATCAATTGCACAAACACCAGAATTTTGTTAACGAGGAAAACCGCAAGCGCAGTTGGTAGCATCATGTATGCTATGGTTTGTACAAGGCCAGATATCGCACAAGCTGTGAGTGTGGTAAGTAGATACATGGGAGATTCTTTAAAGAATGATAATAACAAATCCCTACAATAGTGAAGATCAACTTTGAATGTTCTCTAGAAAGCCTTGAAAACTCTAAAAAACCCTGAAAACTCTAAAAAGCTCTGAAATAGCTTTAAGTTAATTATATTTCAAAGTGATTGAAACATAACATGACTTTCGTCACTCGGTAAAGATAAACTTGGCTAAAGGGAAAGCTTTACCAACACATATTTCGAGAAAATCATAAAGATTAATACTGCAAAAAACATCTCCCAAAAAGTTTTAGAATTTAAACAAATAAACCTAAAAACATGAAGATGAAAATATTGGACACTCAATTAACCATTTCAGTTCTGTTTCTATACCACCAGTACCAATTCCTCCTGTTAACTCTCAACTTCTTAAAGTATTCTTTGGGATTGAGAAGCTCTACGAGTACCGTTGGTGGGAAACTAGATAATTGCGGTTTATCTTGTGTTTTCGGTTGATTTGATTGAATAACGGTGGTTGCGGAGGTGTCTTACACTCGAAGGGCTATTCGAACTCGGGGCAGTGCCTGAAGATGACGCAGTGGCGTTTTGGTGCACGCCAGTAGCAATGCGGCATGGCTGGCATGGTGGTGCAAGTGGCGCTTTTCAACCATCTTTTACGTCATTGGGATGCTAGTAAACAAGGATTTCCAGGTACAAAAAAATACATTTGCTTTGTGAATCTTTTGTCAAGAAAGTCCCCATACTAATTTAGGAGGAGGTAATTCCTGTTACATTTTATAATTCTCTGTTTTATTATTGTTTCCTGTATTTATAGTCTAGTGGTCTAAAAATTTGCTCCGCAGCCAAAGTTAGGGTTTGGCGTTGTGGAAGGATTTGGCGTGGCCAAGTCTTGGCGCCTTGGAAGAACTTGGTGTGCAGTCTTGGCGCCGGTGGAAGGCAAACGAGCGACAAGCTGAGTGCCTACACCCTTTTGAATAACAATGCCTAACCTATGAAAGAGGCATAACCACTGTTATATACCAGACAATATGTTTCAACCATAAGAAACCTCCAATCAACACGTGATCTTCATAAGGAGTCAAGAATGGAGGGACGAAAGCGGCGCCTGCAGCTGAACCCACAACCAGCAAGGGAACCGATCCTAGTGAGAGGTCCCTCATACGCAGAAGAGTAAAACTGTTTTGCCCATAACTTCTTCGTCCGAACTCGGAATGCCCACATTCTTTTGAAAGTAAAAATAGATAAATGCCAAGATTTTCATCTGGAAGTGCCTTAAAAACATTGTTAATCCCGTGCAAAGCACTGGCGAAACACTAGTGCAATATAGGGACATCGTGTGTTTGTGTGTGCATATATGTGAAGGTAGGAACCAAAAAATGAGGTAGATGGATAAAAACCATGAGGGAGCGTTTCAGTTCTCTAGCATTATAGACAATCCAACCCTTTCAACTGATCCAACCAAAACCTTTCAAACCTCAATGTTCCTCCTTCCAACACTTCTCCTCCCATTAATGGAGTAGCTCAAAATTTATTTTAATTTCCTAAATTTTTATCGATTTTCCTGTTTTAGCCTTTGTCTTATTCACTTATAGATAAATTTATTATCAAACAATTAGTTTCTATATAAACACAATATCAAATCATTTTTTTATCTCCTAGATAATCACAATGTTACATCCTGAAGACTTTATTGATCTATACTAGCAGGTAAGTCGTCTAGGAGCCCCCTAATCTTCCGATTCTCTATAGAAGTAATTACTGCGATAATGTAGTCGTAATTACTGTCTTAGTAGTGAGGGGAACCGATCCTATGCACATGTGCACCAAATTACTCACTTCTGACTTTCCCAAAGGTATGGCTGCCTGGGATCCCTGACATATTTCCATCATAGCATGAGGGAATGTACCGCAAAGTGAAAAAACCACACTTCTGAATATTGGTCTATGATATTGGTTAGCCCATGTAAGTTGTTTGGTTTTCCACCAGAATAATTTCTTATCAAATAAGTGAATGTTTCTCCATCCAAGATGTTCAAAGCTTCCATGTTAATATCGTTCACATCATCATTACGTTCTGATAAAATGATCATATTGGTTAAATCTTCCGGTGATACCTGGTTAAGTGTTCCTTGAGTCCCAAAAATATTATTAACATTTATGTACTTATAAATTGTTGACTCTACATATATGTCAATGTGCTCAATAATTTTCTATGTTACTTTTAATATTTGTCAATAATACTAATTTCACTATTGTGTGTCTGACCAAATATGGGAGAGGGGACCGATCCTAATAAGAGGTGCAGCACATCACAAGGGGAACCGATCCTTGTATGGGGTGCAACAAGGTTTATAGCAGAAAGATGAACCGATCCTATGGGAGTAACGGTTGCCTAGTCAGCATCTATTTTTTCCTGCTGACGTGTTTCGCACAGGTGTAATCGTTTTAAATTATTCAGTAATAGTTTATGCATAACCATGGGATGTTGAACTTAGGGAGAAATATAAATCCTATGTTTTTAGATGATTTTGTTGTTGATACTGTTAACTTGTTGGTTCGGGTAACAAAGTGTCTGTGGACTCCCTAAACCCTATTAAAAAAATAATACACATTAGCCCCTGAGTGAAATAATCATTATATCGAACATATATATGCATGTGCAACAATTTGCACATGATTTGATTTTTTCTTTAGCTATTCAAGATAACCCTAACTCTATCTCTCTCAATCCTAGCTTCTAGGGTTACAGGAAGAAGATAAGATGGAGAGAGATGAAATTAAGAGCTTGAGTGTGAGTTTGATTGGGATGGTGGCCGTGAGTGTCATAGTATCATTATGCAGCATCAAAGTTCAATTGTATCACAACTTCTACAACAATACTATGGTGATATGTATCAATGACTACAGTAGGAAGTACCCTGATGCGAACCCAAGTTCATGTATAAGTATATCTCTACTCAGAAATTCGAACAAACCACAATACTCGGAATCTAACGGTTAATCAACTGTTGGGCTGCCTATTAGATTATGTCTTAGACAATCAAATAGCGGTAACATGGAAAGATTCTGCTGACGTGGCTTCACCATAATCAAGAGTGATTGTGGTGCTGAACCTATCTTCAGTTTTAACTGTGAGACATGGAATACCGGATGTATTCTGCTAGTGACAGGCAAGTCCAGTTTATATGCCACGGTTCCAATTTTCTGAAGAACTTTAAAAGAGCCATAAAAACGAGGTGATAGCTTCGAAAAAGACTGATTTGAAACTGCTCTTGAGCAAAGTTCTGAATATACTTCTCATAATAAGTTTAACATTCTGGGAGAGAATTATGTTGGGGAATCTTTAGTTAATCATATGCAAGAGATTGGTAAAATTGGAGTATTATTAACTGAGTAATTTTCTTCTTTTGTGTTTTTCTCAGTTTGTTAAGAGTCTGAGTCAACCAGTAAGATTGACGCTTGCTATGATCCCTTGCAAACTCGAAAAAGGCAGTAGCACCTTTCATGAGTTTTTGTGAGTAATTTTTGTCATCGATGAAAACAATGAAGGCAGATGCTAGCGCTGCAGCAACTTCACTAGCCAGGTCAGCTTTAATCGTGATCTCAGCATCAACAATGGTCTCATGAGCAACTATCCATTCTCTGAAGTGTTACTCGATGGATCGGACTTCTCCAAGCACTAATAATTCATATCAAAATGTGAAGACATGGAAATATTTTCACATGAAACCCCAAGATAACTTCGGACTAGACTGTAGTTGAAACCCAATCAGTCTCCCACTGATCCAAGGTACAGTTGTACTCTCTACGCCTCTGATCCCAGCAGGATACTGCGCACTTGATTCCCTTAGCTGATCTCATGGCTGTCTGGTAATTTTACCTTGGAGTTGGGAAAACTAAGATGTATCGTCGTCAGAGTGATGGGAAATCAGAAATCTTTTTGGTAGCTTTCATGTTTGGCGGGGTCCCATCCATCCTTGTCTTTTCTTTGCGTCGGGTGTGTATGGATTTGACATGCTGGGCGGACATGTGGTCTTAATGCGGGCAGACTGGATGATTTTGAAAGAAAACAAAAACCAAGTAAATCTACAAGGAATTCTATAAAAAAAACCTCCATTACATTTAGGGACTATATATTTCCCAGCACTCGAATTCAAAAGCTTACATAATATATCAAAAGGCAAACAGGAACAGAGAGCTTCGTCCCATGCTTGTCTGGAAAAGAAGTGCATAAACAAACTGTGCCAGATCGATCCACGCATGTACAGGTATATATTTGCTTGGTTTGAAGCTATATCTTGCGAGCCAGGAGAACTCAAGGTAGGTTCTCTTTTCTATTTTGCGCATTTAGCCACCCAACAGTACCATCGATCTTCTCCAGAATGTGTAATAAGGTCTAGCAAGTGATTCTCAACTAGTCATTCAACAAGTGGAGATGGAATACAATGTTTATGACGAGACCCTCTCAGCATTGTTTAGGACTATGTTTTTGAATATTTTATGCATCATATTGATGAATAAATAAAGGTGGTACCTAGTATATACCTGCGATAAGTCTTATTATCAAGTTCTAACCCATGTAGATTGATGTTGGAAAACTATACGAGATTTCCAGTACCATGGTAAAGTTTCAGTTGCAAACAAATAATACTGATGATGATCTAAGAACTCAGCAACAGTACCGACAAACTTTTCACTATTTGAATTCTCTTCAAAATGGAGATGAGGATTATTGAATTTGGATGAGTTAAGATTGGTCTTTGTCCCATCTCTTGTTTTTGAGTGTTTTGAGTCTGACTGTCTAGTTCATTCTCTTGAAAGTATATTGGAGTTTGTCTATTCAGATTGCCAAACGAATTGTTGGGTGTTGTTTTTAGACCACCCACTTTTTCAATTCCACCACCACCCTTTGAAATTAAATGTATTGGTAGGATCAGTCTGGATACTCATTCTGGTTTTGTTTTATTTTGATTCTGTAGGGTTTTTACTACCATATTTAATTATGCCTTAAAAGAGAGTAATTCAATTCCTCCATATCTTCAGAGATATCAGTTAACTCACTAAGTTCTCTTTTCAGTTCACACAAGGTGTTCTTTGTCAGAGATAAATTTTTTTTCGTATGGAACAAGCATGCCTAGCTCTCATATATGCAACACACAAACTACGCCCGTATCTCTTGACGCACGAAACCATAGTGATTGCTGCGGCAACGATAATCTTGAATGTCAGTAAAGATGGTCGCCAAATGCGTCAGATTCAATCACTGTGTAGTTGCACTCGAAGTTGCCTTTGTCTTTGGAGTCTAGTCTGTTCTTCACATATTTCACAGAACCTCCTGCATTCAATGCGTTTTTTTTTATGAACAATATATTTGTATACACACCTAATTTAGTTACCAGAAGCCATCCGCATCTCATTTGAGTTGGTAACAAGGGTAGTTTTAGTTTAGCTCAACTGAGATTTGCGGACTTTAGGTGTTTTTATTGACCATTCATATTAGTGCATGATAAATCTAATAATTATTTTCACTTTCAACTACTTATTAGTGTCAAGCACTGAATGGCATACGGTACAACATATAAAAAACCTTGTTGGATAAATTTCATGTAGATATACTGAACGGCTCAATAGATATGCCAGCGGATAGGTTAGCACTCACAGCTTTGTTTCCTTACAGAGTGACGTCAATCCCTCTTCCCTGTATCTGTAGATTCTGTACTCTGTAATCTCCGAAATCAAACCCCATTTCTCCTCAAAAACCTAGAAAAAAAAGGATGTAACATTTGGTCGAGTACATTATGCTAAGTACAATAATGCGTCTATTATACTTAGATAAGGAAAGTTCATCTCCAGACCAACTTCGTTATCTTCCTCCAAAATTATTCAACGAGACATCGCTCCTCATGTGGGGAATAACTGCAACCTGTGTCCTCCACGGTGTCCCCCAAATATCTATCAAAGTTCGGGTAAGTCTATTGTAACGCGTTAAATGGTGGGCCCAGTTGGATCATCTGGTGAGCAATCAGTATTCGCGTGGAGATTTTTTTATATAAAAGAAGAAAACAAAATCCATATAGCATCATACATATGGTTTTCGGATCATTATGTAAGGGGGAGTGGTTTCCATGTGAGATGGAAACTTTAGGGCCGGGATGGATGTCCAAATATATTTCCATCTTTTATATAGTAAAGAAGTTCGGGCAACAGGTTTGATATCGAGGAATGAGAGGATATGAGGACTACATATTAATTCTCCCCCTTTTGTCAATAAAATTGGCAAAGATACAAGAACGGGATCCTAATGAAATTTCCGAAAGTTCATGTGATTTGTATCCTAAAACATCGACGTAGATTAATATCAACGCAAGTTACGAATAAGGAGACAATCTTAATCGATATGACTTCAAATTTTTAGATTATGAGATCGTAATCCACTATCCACTCATAATCCATTATATAGGTGTTAAAATTCATGACCGATTATCTAGCACATCCCAACAAATTGTAGTTTCACATATCACAAGTCATCAAACATCCCAACGATGGTCCAATGTAATTTCAAGTGCTTCTGTAATTGAAATCATTTGGTGTAGACAATAAAGCGTAAAGTTGGAGCTGCAGGGCGCATCCAGTGAAACGCAATGATGACGCTACACTGTAAAGTCAATGGCTAAGCAGTGAAGAATATTGAATGAAACAATGAAGTAATTCTCCGAATGATTCGTGAACGTATCCGAACTGACCGAATCTGAATGATACTTCCGAACTATTTGAACTCCAAACCTAGTTCCTGGATTTTCAATGCTAATAAATGGTTAATTACTCCTCTTATTTTTGCTAATTTATTGTCATCTCCTTATTTTTACTAATTACCTTCGAGCAGTGCTATCCCGCACGACACTGGTCCTCTTTTTGGATAGGCAAAATTAGTTTTTTAATACTGTGTATCAAATGATCTTTTCATTTCAAGTATCTTTACACGTTTTTATCTTTCTTCATTATATTTTTTTTTATCTTTATAATAAGATTTACACAATTTGTACGTACGCAATCTTAGTAGATACATTCGTACTAATCAATTACGAGACTCATTTCTTGTAGGATTTGTATCTCGAACCAAAGAAAAGTACATATCAACTTTTTTTAGATGCAATCATATAGCCGAAGCTAAATGCATTCATCAAGGAGTTTATAAAGATACAAGATAACTCCTAAAATATTCCACAGCCGCACTCCCCACAAAGATATGTAAATGATCATAGTCATGGTAATTGATTAGTTATTAGGTCTGTAACTATTGTTATGCCGCATGAGCATCATTATGAAATTGGCCCCTCCATTTATTTACTTTCCTCCCTCATATTCTCTATGGAGTATTCTAATCTAAATCACATATTTTTCTGCAACTGTCTCAACTCATCTACTAAAAACATCTCATGCATCACATGAATTACAAGCGCCGTTTTCCTTCATTCTCTCAATTTCAGGTGAGATGTGATGAAAGAAGAATAAATGTGAGTTGTCTGAGAAACACTCGACCTAATTAGAGCTGTTTTTGGGGTCTCTTATTATAAAGAAAGATCGGGTTGCTCTTTCCTCTAAACAAACTGACGTTCATCTCCTTTTATGCTTTGTCATGTGCTTAATTAAATTAGAGGAGAAAGAGTAGAAATATACTTTCCAAGTGATAGATGAGTTTAAGTCTCCACATATCTTTTGTTGATGAAGTTCCACAAGCTCCCCTTAGTAGTTCTTCGTCTTCTCTATTCAGACCATACTAAATAAAGGTTTTGTTCACAAATCTTCCAAGCTTTCAACCAAATACACACACTCCTCTTGATTTATGCCGCCATGAATGGTTACTGCATGGTTCTAAAAAACTATATAGTCAGACATAGGGTAGAAGGTAAATCAAAATAGGGTAGAGAGACGTAAGGAGCGCAACTGTACCTTGGATCATTGTGAGATTGATTAGGGTTCAAGTACAGTCCAGACCGAAGTTAGTTTGTAGTAGGCTAGTGTCTGTAGCGGCTTAAATGATTCAACGCTAAAAAGTGACTTTTACGCTGAACCACTTAGCGCTGGATGTTTCCATTTCTTTTAGTTAACAATCACTTAAAATTCTGATGGATAGATATGGATGAATCGTAACATCTACGGAGGTCGCGGGAATGCCAATGGCGCCCGATCGACTGGTAAAAGGCTGCGGGGACGCTAATGGCACCCGATCGGCTGACAAATTTACTAAAGGTTGCGGGAACGCCAATGGCGCCCGATCGACTGACAAAAGGTTGCGGGAACGGGAAAAAATTTGATAGTACCCAATTAAATGGTATAGGCCCCAATTTAGCTAGGAAAATAAAGTAGTTCTAGCTACAATACGTGGATATATAAGTTCCACATTCAGATTTTTTTGAATGTACCTTTGGAGGCTTTCATAGTTATGACTAATGATGAGGATGCATAAATGTTGTGAAGGGTGGAGAATTACATTTTTTATTTTTTATTTTGGAATTTTGACTAAATGTGATGTGCGACCGCTTTCCCAAGCCTTGGACAGCCAAGTGTCCAAGTAGTTCCCATAACCGCCAACTTCAACTGCCACATTTTGTGTTGTCACGCCAACTGGTGCCACACCTGTTCTTGGTGGTTTTTTTCTCTCTTTATACAGTACAATAGTCTTCTTGTTGGTACACAATGCACAAGAAAATGCAGAAAGAGCAAGAAAAACACACCACATAGGACAGGGATAGGACGAAATGGCTTGTTGAAGAAAGTAAGCCAACTCAGTACCCTATGCGATGTCAGTGCTTGTGCAGTCGTGTACGGACCATATGAGACACAACCAGAAATATGGCCAGCGAAACCGGAAGCATATCGTGTACTCACGAGGTTCAAGAACTTTAGGTACATCGCATTCCAAGGGTGTTGCAATAATTCACCTTTGAGGGTCCTTAGGTAGTATGACCTTTTTCCAGCGATATCGTGTATGATGTAGGGATGATATACCAGTTCTTATTACACGTTAAGAGCAACTAAAGCATCTGAATTATTATCAATGTCATAATAAATAAGCTGTTGTATTGATACTTGTTTCCTCTCCCCAACAAAATCACTGTCAATTAGTCAAATTCAAGTAAAACACATTTCTCTACATCATCATTAGATCTAACACAACAAGTTAAAAAATGAAAAACAGAAAATAAAACTGACCAGAAGATAGAAAAGAACAGGCAGTTAATGCATGAGGAACAATTGATATCATATGATGATTATTAACAATTATAGCTCTTTTATGGACTCTATTTCCTTGCCAAAGGCTAGAGAATGTTGTAATTATTCAACAACCAGAAGATACCATTGGAGTACCCGGTAAGATACCATTCACGAAGTAAAGGTTGGCGAAATAAGGTTACTTGGCTGAAAACATAATTGGCGAAATCAGTAAATTATGGATCGAAATCTCAACATTTACAACCGCTAGATCATGTATAGCTATCTATCTAACTTATCTGATGCCTTAAAAATACAAGGGTACCCTATGTGAATATCATCCGCCACAAGCACCTCTATAAAAACTATAAATTCTTTGATTTAGCATATGGTCTTAAAGTGAATGTCTCTAAGATTAATGGTTGGTGTTAGTGATACTCAACGGTATGACGGTTGCTCAGCTAGATAGGAAATTCAGTGATGAATTCCCTACGTTGAGGCAAAGCTAGAGATGCATGCTCTCCAATAGAACTCTTCCATCTTAGCTACCCCAAGTTCCTTCGGGAATTACCCAGCCTCAGTACAAATTCTACCTTCGTTCATCGAGAACCATTTTCGGATCTAAAGACATCTTGTGATAATATATTGTTAACATACTCCAATCTGTATGTGATTGATCACAAGAGGATTCAAGTTGTGTTGTGCAGGCTATTCTTGGAAAACAATGCTCTCAAGCTCACACGGTACTCTCATGCTGAAATAAAGAAGATCACAAACAAATTTTCGATCAAGTTGGGTCAAGGAGGATATGGGATCGTTTATCTCAATTATAAACAAGGATATCTGCTGGTCTTAAAGCTGAACCAACATTCGAGAGAAAACCAAGGCCACCTCTTTTCTTGATGGGACACCCACACAGGAATACATCTCAGCAATAGTAATAAGTTATGCAGTTCATCCTTGTTGTTGTCAATGAAGAAGATTGTATCATATCAATTTTTCCAGTTTCAAGGTGTGTCAGGTTAACAATATCAATATCGCGTAATGGGATCACAACGGAAGGTGTGTCTGCATTGTTTGTGATTCCACAATAACTTGTTTCGCTAGTCGATTAAGTTTATTGTGAGGTGATTGATAATTCTAAGTCGTTTTCGGGAATATAAGTCCGAGTTATCAATTGGTTCCTGTTCACCTTGATTTATCAAAAGACTGAAATATACCTCCTGTTTCATTGAGGAACAGATGGAAATGAAATGTGTCAACCGAAGTTTACATCAAGTTCTCCAAAGATGTCAAGAAAAAATAGGGTCCATTAATAAATTTAGCGGATCTCTTATACCGTACTTTCGGGAGGAACATTTCGGTACGAAGGAAAGAAATATCTCCCATATCATATTAACTTGGGCCGCTATAATGGGCCTTAACAGCTAATCGAAGATGTACTGGCATCATATGTACCGGTCCAAGAAATGTTGTGGAAGATTCAAGTTATTTACAGTTAAGATGAAAAAATTGGGTGTATCCCAGTCCCCAAGTTAAGACAACCGAAGTGACTTATACTTAAGAGAATAAAATAGGGAAAGGTGTCGTGGGACCGGAAAACTTGGCTATTGATATGCCATACTTTCCATGATCGAGATCCCGAAATAATTTAAAAGTGATCAGGAAAAACAATGGATAACAAGTGACAAGCATGAACCAAATAGGTTATGGAGTGATTGGTAAGGAAGAGATCTAAGGACCCGACAAAGGTGTTTATGTGATAAACGAGAGAGCCTTTGTCAGACTCATATCACTTGGTTGAAAAGAGTTGTTACCGAACAGAATTGTTGTTCCTTTACTCTTTGGAACGGCCTACTGCCTCGGTTGAATCCACAGAGCCATTATAGCAATCAAAGAGTCTCTCTGAAATTGGTGAGGCCATTTTCTTTAAAGAAATGATAGAATTTGGCAGATATACATTAAGTACTTTCAATTTCATTTATGTACAATGTACTCTAGTTTCATTTATGAAGCTAACACCTCATCTTCCAAATAACTTAGAATTAAAATAAATAAATCTAAAAACATTGAAGATGAAAATCGTTGGACATAGCTATGTGTACTCACAATAATGGCTTTGTTTGGATTTGGATTGATTCAAGAGTTTGGGATTTTGCTAAAAAGGTAGGGGGTTTCTACCTAATATCGGTCGAACTCGCATGTGTTGCTATCTCAAGCATGTTTGTCAATGTTAGTGATCAAAATTATAAGTCTTGATTTCTAGCCTATTTATAGATGTCTCGGACTAGGATGTAGTTTGTGTTGTTGTGTAGAAAAACCTTTCTTTCTGACACTGTCTTCTGTTGCTATAGCACCTCTCACAATTTTCCACATATTACATGCCAAGTTTGGATGTATACAATCTCTCCAAATTTTCTTAGCCCATGACTATTTAGGGGACTTTTTTCTTATATCTTGTACTGCATTTGCAACAGAGAATTCCCATGTTAAACTTGTTTCCCAAATTCTTCTATCAGCTCCATTCTCAATACATGGTAATTCATTTTCATTGAAATAAGCGTTCATCTCCACTGGTATTTTCCATTCACAATTTGTAATTAGTTCACTCATTTTCATATCCTTATGTTGTAGGATAAATTCATCTTGTGGATGTATATCACATAATGCTTGTGTCTTCACCCATTTATCTTTCCACACAGATATTGTTTGACCATCATCCACAATCCATCTAGTTGCTTCTTCAAAATCATTTATCACCCACTTCAAACCAGGCCAAATTGAAGTTTTTTTATAAGTAGTAATCCACTCCCCTTTCTTGTTTTTATATTTCACTCTTATGAATCTAGTCCATTATTCATCCTCTGTTTCAATCCTCCATAGTAATTTCAGGAAGAGAGCTTTATTGACAATTTCCAACCTTCTTATCCCAAGTCCTCCCTCTTCCATTGGAGCGCACATTTCATCCCATTTCATTGTAATGAGTTTTTAAACTGCTGGGTCACCTGACTATAAGAAATTCCTTACTGTCCTTTCACACTCCTTGATAACTTCACTAGGCCATCTGTATACAGACATATTATAGATTGGGATACTACATAATACACTTTTCACCAGTGTAAGTCTTTCAGAGAAAGCTAGGATTTTCCCCATCCAACGAGCTAGTAGTTTTTGTAACATTTCTACAATACCCCAAACTTTGTTATTCTTTACTTTTCCTGGTTTAAAAATTACTCCCAAATATTTATCTGGGAAATCAGATAATTCAATTTGTAGAAACCCAGCAATTTCCCTTCTCCTACTTTCAATGACACCCCCAACAAAACATTTGCTCTTGCTTTTATTCACCATTTTCCATGATGCTTGTTGGTACTTCAATAAAAATCGCATTAACTGTTCCAATGACTTCTTGTGTCCATTACAGAAAACAAAAATGTCATCTGCAAAGAGTAAGTGAGATGGTTTACAACCATTCCTATTCACCATTGATCTAATAGTAACCTCCTGAACCATTTTAGTTATATTTCTACTCAGCACCTCCTCAGCTATTACAAAGAGTATTGGATATAAGGTGTCTCCTTGTCTAAGACCCCTACCCACTTTAAAGAATCCACAAGGTCCTCCATTCACCAAAACTAAGATTTTTGTAGACATGGCAATTTTGTGTAACCAATGAATATTTTTTTCTGAATAACCAAAATGCCTCATTGTCTCAAAAAGGAATTCCCAACTCAGGGAATCATAAGCCTGAGTTATCTCTAACTTCAATCCCACATTTCCAACCTCTTCTTTTTATCTACAGTTCATTTACTAGTTCAGCAGCTAGAACTATCTTTTCATGAATCCCTCTCCCTTTAATGAAAGTTCCTTGTTGTTTAGATACCACCTTTTCCATTAATCCCTCCATTCTTGTAGTTATAATTCTAGTGATTATCTTGAAACAGAAATTTGCAAGACCAATTGGTCTAAACAGATCAGCTCTTCTTGCACCTTGCATCTTTGCCAACAGAAAAAGAAAGTTGAGTTCATTCCTTTAGGTATGAATTTACAGAGTTCATTCCTTTAGGTATGAATTTACAGTTCCAGCAAAATTGTATTGCATTCACTAAATCTTGACAAATAATTTCCCAGGCATACTTATAAAAGCTACCAGGAAATCCATCAGGCCCAGGTGAGGTATTTGCATTCATGCTGAAAACTGCATTTTTGATTCACATTGCTGAAGCAGTATCATCCAACATAATATTATCCTCTTCAGTAATCACCTTAGGAATCACTTCAAAAAAATTCTAATCAATGTTCACTGTCTGTGCTTCAAATTTCTTTTGAAAATGAGGTACCAAAATGTCAGCTATTTGTTTTTTCTCTGTAATAATATTTCCACTATTATCCTCCAGCTCTGCTATGTTATTATTTGATTTTTTAATCTTCATTGTAGCATGGAAAAAAGCAGTATTATCCCCACCATCTTTTACCAATTGTACTCTAGATTTATCTCTCATTAATTCATTATAATGTTGAGCAACCATTTCATGCTTCCCTCTAGCTGTGACAAGATTATTTAGCAAAGTGATATTATCAGGCTGAGCATCAGACAATAAAGAAGCATCCATTATTTCCTCTTCAGTTTGTTTGATCTTTATCTTAAGTCACCAAAAACTTCCCAATTCCATAGTTTAACAAAATTTTTAAATCTTTTTAACTTGCACATAAACACAAAAGCTGGATTACCTTCACATTCTTCTTCCCAAGACTCCTTGAGTAACTGTAAGAATTCAGGATGTGTAGTATCTAAAAGGTACATTTGCTGGTTTTGGAATGTCAGTTGTATTACCCAAAAGTGGTCCATGATCAGACACTCCTCTTACTCCCACCTTATAACTCCAAGCTTCATATACATCTAACCATTTTATATTGAAAAAATCTTTATCTAAATCACATAGAATTCTTTTCTTCCCCACTCTACTATTATACCATGAAAATTCAATGCTAGTTCTATTTGCTTGAACAAGTTCACAAGATTCCAAACAATTTCTAAAATCTGTGATTGCTTGTTTTATGGGACTTCTACCTCCAATCTTTTCATCACAACTTACGACCACATTAAAATCTCCAATAACTAGCCAAGGACAATTTAAAGAATTAATTCTTTTTTAATTCTTCCCATAAATCTTTTCTATCAGCTGCAAGATATGCTGCATGAATTCCAGTAATTAAAGAATCCCCCACTTTCACAGTAATTGCATGTTTTGTAGTTGAAATAACAGAAGGATGAAGCAAAGATGACTGCCAAACTAACCAAATATTACCTTTGCAAGTAGCAGTAGAATTGTGAATCAACATTTGACTCATTCCAGGTAATCTTAAATTCTTAATATTGCTACCATTAACTCTTATTTTTGGTTCAGCAACCCAGAGTAAAGTTGGATTAAATTGATTCACTAAACTATATAATTTGTCTCTGGTTCTTATTTTTTTCAAGCCCCTGATATTCCAATATAGGACTCTCATTGAGAAGAATTTGATTGAGAAGATGCAGGACTTCTCCCTCCTTTATTTTTTGCTACAATTCTAGAAGCTTGCTTTCTAGTAGTGATAAGAGATATACCAGATTTATTTTTTGAAGTTTCAGCTTCCTTTGAATTATTAACGTTGCTAGCTTGTGATTTATTAACTATCTTCTCCTTGATAGGAAGCTCTGAACATTCTTCCACAACATCCACCAAAGTTTGAAATTTACTTGCAGAAGCAAAAGTACTCATATCTTCGAGATTATTCTTTGAATGCACTACAGAAGAAGAAATTTGAATAATATTCTCCATAGATAGATGAGGAAAATCCACTAAAGAATCCACATTACTAGTGAAAGCTATTTCTCATTCTTCCAAATATTTGTGAAAAGAATCATGAATATCATCCTCATTATTTAGAGATCTCTCTATTGGAGAAACATCATCTTGTACTAAATTTTGTAAAATATGATATTTACCTGAACTTCCACTTCCAGAGCTTGTACCATCTTCATTGATTTTCTCCATTGAAGGAAAAATAGTATCCACAATCTTGTATTCAGTTAAAAAGTACATTCTCAAATCCCTTATTCTTCTGTGTTTTTGGAGTATTACATATATCAAAACAAATATGTTTTTGAGGGTTCTTCTCCTTGAGTTTCCATACCTTCCTTTTTACTACATTATGAACTTCACCCATTGCATCATTCTGCCCATTCTGCACATAAATCTTTTTCTGCAATCTACATTCAGTTACTAAATGTTCCACCACTTTACAGTGATTGCAGAAGCTAGGAATTTTTGGTATCCGTACCTATTGTTCAAAACTTCCATATTTAGTTTTAACTAAAACTTGATTAGGAATATTGTTTGCTAAATCCACTTCAACTAAAACACTGGCATAGTATCCTACTTCTCTTTTAAGACTTGTATCATCTACTTTTATAGCTCTTCCAATATCATCACCTAGAGACATAAGGATTTTCTCTTTCCAATACTCAATAGCTCCAGGAAAATTTGCCCACACAAAAGCTGTAGTAGTTTTCTGAGCAGCAAGATTAAAATTTGGTTCGCAAAGTCTCAATTTAAGAATTTGAGCCTCTACCTTCCAAAACCCATTCCAAGTATATTTCATATCTAACTAATTTGCTAATTTTATGATGAAAAAACCTTTTACAAGAGGAATCAGTTGATAGTTACATGATGTCCACTGTTTCCTTAAGGATTCCTCTGCAGTGGCAAATTTCAGCTTGACAAAATCTGTTCTCCCAATTAAACTAAAATTCCATTAACTGAGACTCTTATCAATATCTTCACCCGGTATGTATAGAGATGGAACTACACTAGAAACTTCACCTTCAACTCTCTTCTCTCTTTGATCAGAAAAAAAAACTAAAATTAAGGTTCTTCAAAATCGCCATAGATGATGAAAAACCAGGAACACTTTATTACAATCCACCAAATTAGGTTTCAGGTAATTTCCAGATTCAGACAAGGATCGAAGTAAAAATAACGCCAATCATTCAAATCAAAAACGATGATTCACCTGAATTAATGAAGAAAGAGATCAGAAATTTGGAAACAAAAAAAGAAAAAATTTCACTGAGTTCGTCGTCCTATTTGCAGAGCGTGACTCACTCCCCAGCTTCACGAATCCCTTAAGATGATTAATGCATGATGAAATCAGTTTCATCCATCAATAATACAAGATATAATTAGTTGTATCCAACAAAAACGCAAGATGAAACCAGTTTCATCCTTGTTTTAATTTAGATGAAACAATTTTAGCTCAATCGACAACAAAATGATACCAGTTTCATCCTTGTTTAAATTTATACGAAACAATTTTAGCTCAATCTAAAACATGATGATACCAGTTTCATCCAAGTATAAACGTGGATGAAATTAAAATAATTTCAAAACATATAATACCAAACATATACAAATTAATAATAGATTTTTGTTTCTTACTTACAATGAAAGTAAGGAAAAACATGAATGAAAATAATTTCAGCCCAATCCAAAACAGGATGAAACCAGTTTTGATTTTCATCCTAGTATAACATGGATGAAATCATTCGAAATAGAATATATTAGTAAACATATCTTTGTAAAATCAACAAACAACCAAAAATCACAATTCTCATGACCATATTCAAACATGAATCTATATTAATGATAATCAAACAACATTTTTAACCTAAATTTCATTTGTATTTCAATATTTCAATAAACAAATATGTTTTTCCTTATATTAAAATAAAATCAAAAACATGAATTAGGGTTAAGAAACTTACGTATATTCGTCTTGAATTGATGGATGATAACAACATAATACAATTTTTTCAATAAATTAGCGAATTTGAAGAACATAAATCGATGATGGATTTCATTTAGTATTCATGGTGACAATTTGTAATCCAGTTGATATCTGTATTGCTGATGGAGGCGGCGGTGAATCCGAGAGATTTTGGTGTTAGTGTTTGTGGTCGTGACGATGATGGTCTTAATTGTTGATGATGATATCGGAGGTAGAGATCTTGGAGGAAGGGGAAGGAAGAAGATAACGAAGAAGATAATGGTTTGTGGGAGAAGATAGCGAAGAAGAGGGGTACAATGGTCCGTATAAAAAAAATTAACTGTCCATTTCACCCAGACCTTATGTTACGCGTCCGGTCGAACCATATATTAAACTTTTCTGGGCAAATATCCCATTTTCTCTTTCATAAATTGAATGGAACAAGGCACATCAGCGTATTCTATGGGTAGATGGTATTAAAAAGTTTATACATGGAGTTTGTAGTCCTTAATTTTGTTATTGATCACATTAGAGAGAAAACCGTGGGCTGGGAATGCCCACCCCATAGTGGGACAAGTAAATAAAATATGCGAGTTTACCCGCCCTGTCTCAAGTTGAGCTGATCGAATTAAACTAGGACGATTAGCCTAGGTGGAGCTTATGCTCTTCCTAAGATTGGTTCGATCTTCTAAAATTTCAGCGTAAAATTATTTTATAATCCAAAAAGTTAGTTAAGTTATTTATATCGGAAATAAAATCTTTTGATCCTTCATATTAATTTTTGTTATTCTCCTATTCGACAACTTTAACGGGTGGGGAACTGAATGTTATCGAGTGGTAGAAAATAGTCTGAACTGGGGCGCACCAAAATATTTTTTTCTGTAGGTTGAAGTGGTATCGAACCTAGTGAATCGAGCGTACAAAAGAAGAAGTCTCATCTTATGAGTTTAGTCAGTTAGTGATCAGAGTCGAGAGTTTCATGCAACTTACTTAGAGAAAATCCAATGGGACTCTACAAATAAATTAAGTTGTTGTTGGTGCCACTGCCAGGTGGATGGACAAACTAAGTTTTGTGCAGTGGGAGGAAGGTTTATCGATGCAGATTAAGCTGAGCATACCATACAGGGCCGATCATCCCAACCTGGGACGATACTCGTCTTACATTGAGGCAAGGCTCGTCCCAGGCTGGGACAACCGGCTCTGTATGGTGCGCTAACGATTACTATCTCAACAACCCCCAATGGCTATATTTCGTTTTACACATATATAAACACGTTCAGTCCACATATTTTAAACACACTCAAATACATTTAATTATCTTCAGAAAAGAATCTCTATTCTTTTCATTTGTTTCATTCATTATGGATCCTAATACGGAAAATAAAGAAACACAATAGTTAGCGGAAACATTTTTCCAACAACAAGAAGCATTTATGCAGCAGCTGAAGCAAATGTCTGCAGATTCAGACGATGAGAGGTCCAGAACCAATGCCATGCTACAATTATACACCGGACAAGCTCCATGAGATCCAGAACCATGAGCTGTATTGTTTAGAAGATATACGTGGAGATTTCGAGAGTAAGGTCACAAACAAATGATACATGATTGTTTTCTTAATAGAAGTGTGTACTCTGTTCAAGATTTTCAACACCGCTACAGGATGCCACAACACTTGTTCATGCGGATTATTTGAGAGCTTTGTTGGGTAAACCCTAAATTCAACTATCAATTTGATACACGAAACATACGAGGGCATAGTCCTGAACATAAGGTGACCGCAACCGTTACAGCATAGTGTATTTACCATATTTTATAAACAACTATTATTGAGCATTCTCATAAGTTGTTATTGCTACGGATCTTCGACAACAAAGTGCTGAACGAACACATGAAGAACATTAGAAGAACTTGAAGTACGAAGAATTCAAGATATGTGTTGAACAACCAAGGAAATCAAGCGTAGTTGATTGAGCTAAAAAGTTTATTTATTGTATCCATATGTAGTGAATAGTTTATCACTAAAATTGATAAAGGGGAAGATTGTTAGAGCATTGCTCGGTTGAACCTAAAAGTTTTGCTATCTCAAGATTGTTGTCAATATTAGGTGATCAACACTATATCTAGTATACTAAGTCAAGTTTCGGATAGGTTATAATTGTAGTTGAGTATCAGAGATCACCCTTGAAGACTGAAGATCGACGAAGACATTTTGGAGAACTTCTATATCAGGTATATGAAGACTGAACCATTCAATATTACTCACTATGCCATAATTCTATATATTGAGACTATTTCGTATGACTTATAGTATATTACCAAAGAAGATGTTTCGAGTCAAGCATGTCTTGTAAAAAATCTCGATATATGATTTAATGATTGGATGTTCAAAGGTCATTAATAATATTAACTATATGAATTAATTTGTGGATCAGTTACTGAATTTATACTCAGGGTAGGTTGGCAAACTCAGTTTGCAAACCGTAAGTTCATTCGGGAAGAGTTCACGAACCTGGTTGTCGAACCTTGGTGAATTGAATTTTATAAGTTGGATTAATTGGCTCGCAGTTAGGGAACCCAGTTCACGAAATGTGGTCAATAGAGTTCCGGAGTCTAGTAAGGTAGCGAACTGGGTTCACGAACCGTTGCACCCTGACTATTAAACAAGCCTTGCGGTTCATGAACCATTATACCAACTGTCCTAACAGTGTTTAACAGATGCTTAAAGACTTATTATTTTAATATGTTTAGCCTTGCTAGAACTTTCTTGAACACTTCTAAGACTTCATTGATTTATTGAAACACTTAGGTGTCTGAATCATGATTAATTTCTTAGTTATTTGGATAGCTTGCCAAACCGAATAGTCATTATCATATACGGTTACGGAACTCGGTCTATGTGTATAGTCTTCTATTGTAGTTTGAAGACCTATTTTGTTTGCTTGATTATCAAGTTATCTTAGTTTGAATTCTAAGGTACCCCTGGTCTTTGAAAACTATAAATAGAACATCTCTGTCACTGGGAAATCAATCCCTAACACTTTGTATAGTCGCCTCTATTGACCTTTTAGGTTTACAACTAAGAAAACTTCGCTTGGGGATTCTTGAATCTAGGTCCGGCTATCATTACCTTGATAGTTCATGAATCCTGATTTTTTTTTCTTCTATTATCGAGGTTTTCGTAATCTCTTTCAGGAAAGATAGATATTAGTCATGAAGTTTATTCATCTCAGACTTTGTGATTCCTCAAGATATATATCTAAATATTAATCTTAGTTGATCTTTCGACGATTGTTCTTGAAAGGTGGTTAAGAATCTAGGATGCTCTTCGGGAGTCGTAAGTTCCGGATTTATGAGGTTTGATAGCTTGCTAGTGTGGACAGATTTCCACACCTTGATTTTTGATATAAAAGGAAATCAAATAGGCTTATTTGTTAGAGGAATATTGGTATCAAAAGTCTTCACTTCGGCTGAAGCAACTCTTAGGATGTGAAGGACGTTACCTAAGGGAATCAAGTGCGTAAAACCTTGCGAGGTTCAAGAGATGTAAGGAGCGCGACTGTAACTGAATCACTTGGAGGGTGGATTCGGTCTCAACTATATTCCCGTCCTAAGTCTGATAGTAGACTAGTGTCTATAACGACTTAATATAGTGTGGTGTTCAATATGGATGAGGTCTCGGGTTTTTCTGTTATTGCCTCGTTAACAAAATTTCTGGTGTCTTGTGTTTTTCCTTTTCCGCATTATATTGTTTATCTTTATAATTGGATTTATACAGTATTTAATCTACGTAGATAAGTCCGCTTAATTTTAATCGATTACGGGACTAGTTTCTTATAGAATTCGTATCTTGAAAGATAGATAACAAGCCTAACAACTTGGCATAATTCCGATTAAATTATTTGGATACGACTAGATTGATCTTGGATATTGATTTTTGAGATCGTCCAAGTACTCTGCTTAATAATCAGGTTAACGGACCTTGTGTCTTTATACATACTTATTGAGTAGAGGTTGAGATATTAAGTTTATACATATTTTCATGGATCATTAAGTTGGTCATCTTGCAACTGTGTTAAGTTTTGTCTATAAAGGTTGCCGAACGAAAAAGTTGGGTGTATATGGTATCCCCTGCGTATTCAATTGGTATCAGAGCAGGCAAATATTATTGACTTAATAAGTTTGTGTTTCTATTGATCATTTAAAAAGGCATATGCTATGGGGAACAACTTTCGAAGGTTTCCTTTGTTTACCTGTAACGTACACCAAAGATTGTTTGAATTTTTTCAGAAACTCCTTTGTAGAAAATCATCATCGATTGTCTAGAAAGTCATAATTTCATTGAGACATCCAGTCTCGGAACTTAGTCTGAAGAATTCAAAAAAAAAGAATATTGCTCCCCTGACAAGAGTCAAATTCAAGGATATGTCCATCAAGAGTATCATGTTTCGCAGTCTTAAAAAATTGTCTATCAAGATTTTTAAACAATGCAACAGAGAAAGATCTATAAATGAAGATCTCTTCCTGGCTATAAAAAACACTCTTGAATTCTTGCACTGTATTATTGTGATCATGAAAAAAGTTGATTCCTCTCATTGTTCATACTCTAACTGTTTATGTTTCAATTATGGATAATTTGGGAATGTCAAAAAATCTTGTATTTTCCCTAAAAAGAAAACTGCAAAGATTGTGACTTGTCAAGAGACCAAACATGTTGATCACTTCAAAATGGGAACTAAAAACATGTGCATAAGCAAGAATTCAATTTTTTTTGGTTATGCCTTAGATAAAAGAGATAACCACTATCATTCTGAGTTGATTCGTGAGCATCCTTTTTCTCACACAACTTCTTTGTAATAAGAAGTAGAATCACCCCATCATGTATATAGCTTGAGGTGGGGAAGGCATCAAATAAGTAATTTCATGTATGTTTGGTTTTATCAATAATTTCTCTTACTGTTTCTTCAATATTGAGTTGTTTACTCTTACCTTATGGATAGTTAAAAAGGATCTTTCTTCTTATAATGAGTTTTACTCCATAATAATGAAATTATCCATACATGAGTAAAAGCGTTAGGGGTGTCATGTTATCTATTTTTATTGAGGTATTTTGTAAAACATGACTCTCTTGATAAGGCATTAAAGTACGTATTAGTTAACCAATATAATTTAAAATCTTACTTCATAGTGGTTCAGGAATTGGTTCAAGCCTAACAAAGCTTTTTATAAGGTTGGTTCACGAACATCTTATCTTCTCCAACTGTTGGCGAACGGCTAGAGATAAAAGTTAGGGTTACGGAACCAAATTTCCTTTCTTGTATCTGTTGGATAAATTTTTCTCTCTAACAAATCTATATTTCAAGGAAGCTAAAGATTAAACTGAGAAAAGGGTTTTCATCCAAAGTGTTGTTAAGTAAGTTCTCTTGCTCATCTTCTCCAATTTTACTTTTCTTAGTAAATCATGGTTAGGGTTAGATAATGGGAAATCCAAGAGAAATCCCAAGGAATTGTCTCAAGTTAACAAAAAACATGGTTACAAGGAGATTTGTGAATCTAGTAATCAATCTTCTTGTAGAATAGTTTTTGTTGACAATGATTTTTCTAATGATTATTACAAAATTCTTTCAAGAGGTTTTCTTCTTGAAAATAAGTTGGTCATGGATAAATTGCATGCTAGAGAACCATCTTGATATGAAAAGTATAATCTTGATGACATCTTGACTATAGTGTAATCGACTTTGAGTTATCAATGACGCTGAATGAAGGCTTGGACTATTTTAGTTTTTTAATTAATATATAAGCTGACTGTTGTATTTTGTTTTCTTGTGAAAAATTGAATTGTTAACATAAGAAACTACTACTAATTTTTTTCTTGTTTAGGTTTTTGATACTACAACTATTACCAGTATTGGTCTTTGGTTTTTCGTATTACTAACAATAAACATTTTTATGGGTATAACATAAAAAAAAAAACTTACACAATATAAGGATGGGTTTGGTAATGCTTTTATTTTTCCAAAAGCACTTTCAAAACCTATATATGTAAACAATTTCTGAAATTGGTGTTTGGTAAAAAAAAAATCAAAGTGCTTTTTACCCAAAGCACTTCCCAAATTCCTCAATTTTTAAAAGCTGGGGAGGAGGAGATTTTAAAAGATGCAAAAGCATAAGCTTTGGTCCCACCAAAATTTAATGCTTGATTTATCGTTTTTGTCCCTATTTTATTTTGTAAATGACAAAAATTATCCTTAAATATATATATATATATATATATATATATATATATATATATATATATATATATACAATCAATTTTTTATTTCTTAATATTTATTCGTTAAATATTATTATATTTTATTTTCAAACTATTTTATGATACCATTTCATTTAATTTATCAAAAATAAAAATAAAAACAAATATTTAATAATTACTTAATTTTAGTTTGTTTTTTGTTTGAAAATTATGCATATATATATATATATATTAAAAAGTGGTTAAGTAAAATAATTTTTTTAACAATCATAATAATAGTAACACTTAGATAATTTAATATGTTTTTTTTAAATAAAAAAATAATTATTTTTAAACCCTTTAAAATTGAATAAAACTATTTTCAGAGATATGTCTGTTTTTGTCATTTGTCATAACAACAACAGTTGAATCAAATACTTTACCAAACACACTTTGGTTGATTTTTTAATCAGTTTCAAACTTAATCAATATTTTACCAAACGTCTAACTGCTTTTGTCTCACAGCACAGCACAACAACGCACAACAAAAAAGTGTTTTTATAAAAGCTGCAGCAATACCAAACTAAGCCTAAGTCTCTTAAAATTTCATGTTTCTCATGTGTGATTGATGTGATACTATTTTATACTTAAAAATATAAAATACATGTGACTCGTGTCATATTGGTAATGTTTTTTTCCTCAAAAAGCACTTTCAAAGTATATATATATAGTAATTATTTTTCATATTAGCGCTTGATAAAATATTTTCAAAGTGCTTTTAACCCAAAGCACTTCCAAAATTCCCAACTTTTAAGGATATGCAACACTATCGCATAGTTGTTGCATGTGCTAAGTAGCCTTTCTTGTCTCAACCATGTTGGCGCTACATCGTCGGACTGTTTAGCTCCATTGACCAGGCCACAACTTCAGTAATGCGCAACGATATTGTCCTTTAAAAGTACAGTGAGAGGTGGGCGAGTAGTTTATGTACTGTATTTAATTTTGTTGGTGGTGAAACGGAAAACCTTTGGGTTTAAAGGTTTTCCTCACTGGTTCACCCATCTAATAAATTTCCTGTTTCTTTTTTTAAATGTATGGTTTTTATTGATCTATGCAATTTTTTCAAGGTTTGTTTTAGTAGGTTAGGTTCGACATTTAAGCTTAAATATCTACCTTCCTTCGCATGAAAGAAAATGCATGGCCATTGAATTCATGTTATTCACATTGCAGTCGCGATCTACTTAATTACATCACTAACTATGGATGTAATAAACACTGATCAGTGACTTTTGAGCTAGATCATGATCTTTTTTAGGACTTATAAGATAGACCTATCTTTTATTAGGATAAAAACACAAGGATTTGGAAGAAAATTACTTGGCCTTTTTTAGGGTGCAACGCGAACCTCCCTATCACACCAACGTGGTAGGGAGAATTTGAGAAAAAATAATTCTAATCAAAAAATTTAGTTATTAAAATTATATCTTGATTTCTCGGATCCGTGGTATATTCATTATCAAACACGTTATAAATAAACACCGGACTACCTCTAGAGCATAAAAATCAATGGTCTAGCCTTCTCTTCTGCCACTAGACGGCTCACCAAATTGTAGTTCCCATGTTCATAACTGCATTAAAAGTTGTTACTGTTGGCAACTCCCAATTCACATTTCTTATAATTGTGATGACACTGCATGATTTTTAAACCGAAATTTACGTTAGTTTTCCAGTAAATTTATATCTCAAAGAGAAATATAAAGAATGCCGATCTCACGCAACTAATCAATCAGATCTATCAAAGATAAACTCGATTATAGTTGGATCCCAGCCGATCAAGGTTTGTGCAATAAATTCACAAGATACAATAACTAATAAGAACACTTCTTCCTCTTCAAATCTTCTGTCGCCTTCAATTACATGCACAACAACACTTGAATTCTCTTGTGATCAAACACATAAAGAACGGAGTCTGTGAATAATGGATTATCACAAGATGTCTTTAGATCTAACAGCAGTTCTAAAGATTCAGTTCACCCACCAGTGTTTTAATTAATATTTTATTTGGTCTTGCTACCAATTATTCGATCATTCACTGATATTTTTTTCTAAAATTAAACTAAAATATCGTGATTGAACCAATAGTTTTGGGAACCATACTACTGGTTATGGTTCCAAAAACTACTTATGATGCTTAAGTAAATGGTTAATTTGATTCACCCGATGATTGCCTGCTAATCCCATGATAAGGAGATGATGAGAAGCCATATTATTCTTCGTGCGACTTCTATAACAAACTAATCGGTCATTCAAAATTCATTAATTCGTATCATTTGTTTTATGTTTATTTTGTTTAACATATGTCGTTTCACGTTTTCTATGCGTAAAGCACATATGTAGATTACATATACCGAGTTTTTGTAAAGAAAAACAAATATCGAACCTGGAAAGAGAGAGAGTCTAATAATCACATTTGGGAAAAATCGGAGAAAACTAAATAAATAACTTGTATCAAATAGATTTGTAGAAGGTGAGTGAAAAAGACTTCATTTCTTTTAGATTGGTATAAGGCGTGTGAACGTCATCAAAATGAAAAATAATCTATCCGATTCTGATTTAAGCTTCAAAGTTAATGGATGATTACTTAGTAGTTTAAGTGAAAACTTAGTGTTGAGTTGCGATAATATCCCTAATTAATAAAATAAAATAATTTATCAAAAGGAAGAAAAAAAAACTCATGTTGATTTTCTGAATTTTAAATTTGGGAAAAATCAATCAAGTGAAATGGTTCGTTTGTGCCCAAGAGAATTCTTGTTGAAAACTGAGAGCCATATGTGATATGTTTCCCGGGTGTGGTTGCTTTTGACGATAAGTGTATTCATTCCTATCTATCCATAAGGACCAGAAAAAATAACAAAATGCAGTGTTGATAGAACCTTGTACGTTTAACTATAGGATTTGTGAGATCATCGTTTGAGGGGTTGGAAGGTTTTGAAGGTTTTGGGTGCAACTTGAATGATAAGGAAGTCCCTTAATGAGAGTGCTCCATGCGTCTGCAGCTACTTGACAATGAAGGAGAATGTGATCAGCAGTTTCTGGATAGGAATTGCATATTGGGCATATGTCGGTGTCGGTAAGGTGGATATGTTGTAGAATGACGAGGGTTGGGAGGCCCTCGTTGATTGCTTTCCACAAGAAAAGCTGTATTTTTTGGGGACATGTAAGTGTCCAGAGAAACTTTGATGTTGGTAGTGGGTGTGCGTTATCTGATGTGCTTACTAAGAAATTGTATCCAGATGTTGTAGTATAATTTCCAGATTTGGTGAAAGGCCATATGATTCTATCAGGGGGTTGTTTTGTGGGAGGTGGATATTCACGATTCTTTGGGTTATGTGAGTGGAAAGAAGGTTTAGATTATCGTGGTTCCAGGTGTGACTGAAAGGATCAATGAGGTCAGCAACCATCTAGATAGAGTAACAGTTCGCTGGATCCAAGGTATTAGTGAATTGCGGGATCCAATTATCTTGGATGGGGGTTGTTTATCCATTTCTGATTGTGTGGAAAAGATGTTGTTTTATTTTAGAAATGGGAGATGCTAATTATCTCCATTGAGGGATGGTTGAAGAAGGGAGGTTGGTGGGAGATTCTGCAAAGATAGGTTGTTGTTTCAGATATTTTTCCTTGTTGAGGGTAGATCGAATCCGGATTCTCATGGATGTTTCAAACCCGCTTCATAAGCAGTGCCTTGTTATGATCGTTTATTTTACGTATGCCTATCCCACCTTGGGACTTGGTTCTAGTCAGCTTATCAAATCCTAAGGGGTGGAGCTTACTGGTTTGTTGCTGACTCTGCAAAATTATTCACAATTATAAGAAATGTGAGAGAAAAATGAAGTAAACCTTTACTCAGATTCTTATCACTTGAACACATCTTCTTGAATAAACGAGAAGCATGCTTCACATCTTGTTTTCTCTCACATTTATTTTTCTCCCTCTTATTTATATAGCGAGGACTGGGATATTCCCCTTAATGATGAAAAGGTGGTCGAGATGGACGTGGTGGAGGTAAAAAAGCTCTAGTTGGTCGAGGTACAAGTGATAAAGATGGAAAAGGTCCAAGTGTTTCAAGTGGTCGAGGTGGACGTGGTGGAGGTAAAAAATCTCCAGTTCAAGGCGGACGTGGTTGAGGTAAAAAAGCTAAAGTTGTATAAGAGGTTGTGGAAGAGGACGAGGAATCGGATGAGGCATCACGATCGGGTTCGGAGTCTGAATCGGGCGAGGAATCCAGTGAATGATTAATTCTCTTTGCAGTGTCTTTTTAGTATTTTGCTTCATGAATTTTTTATCATTTAAGACTTTGTCTATTTAGTATTTTCGTTTTTTAGTTATGGATTTGAAGGGATGAATTTTTATAACTTTGCATGTATAAAAGTTAACAATATGGATCTTTGAATGTTAGTTATCTCTTTTGTCTAAATCTAAATACACCGATGAAAAAAAATTAACAATATGGAAATTGTCGAGCACTTACGTCTAGGTCGTTGCTTCACAATGCCTAACCGTAAATGCCTGCAAATGTTACCCTCCTATCCACGACTGGGTTTCTAGTAAACTCCATGCCACTAGTCGGAAGATTCCCCATTCAAAACTAAAAGAAATTTTGGAAGCTTGGGAGACATGTGAGAACTGATACTTGCTTTCATGATAGTGTGTGTAGATAATAATTTAGAAAGGACTAAGCGCAAAATATAATCAGGCCAAGCAATGAACTTTGCAGAAGCATTCTTTTTATCATTGGGATTTTTTTGTGGGCTGACATTCAGAATTTAAAATTAACTAAACTTTTACTTTTTTGATTTTCTCAAATTTGTGAATACTTCTCCCATGGAGAAACTTGTCCATCCGTTTAAGAAAAATTTCTGCGCTGTTTTACTATGGGGAGTGGGATAGTCCCTCTGGAATCTAGACGGGTCGTGACATGTTAAGTATTTATAGGTGCAAGATTATGGTATTTTCTTACTCACACTTCCACGCCTTTGTGCAACTCTGGAAGGGAAAATTCCCATGCAGATACCCAATCATCTACCTCTAATTGTGTAAATTCTAAAAATTTAGCTTATTTTCTTCAAGTGAACATGGAGTGGATACACACTAGACAGTCTAGACCACTATTTGATCAGATATGAAATAAGCAAGCCCAATAGTGGTTGGTTTTCAAACCTAAAAGGACTTTTTTTTTTTTTTTTTTTTTTTTGCTTCGCACTGTTTTGAGACAAAATCTCCATGATTTGCTTTACGCCCAATGAATTGGTGAGTAGCGTTAAGTAGTGTTTTGGCTAGAGGGGGTTAAAGGATAACAACAAAACACCGAAAATGAATAATTAGTTGGTTTTATAAGAATGTGAAAACTACTGTTACACCCATTTTTCAATTTCTCATCACCCTTGAATTCATGCGCGTAAAAATTCATGCACGAATCCATTATTTGAGAAAAAATTTCCGACAAACCCATATTTATTAAAATTAGTTTATCGTTTCTTGTTCTTCCGTCGTCTTCTACTTTTTTCTTTTTCTTTTTTTTCCGAGGATTCAGTCGAGGATCATACTGCTGCCGCCCATTTAGAAGATTCGAAGAGATTCAAAGTGATTTCAAGTTCACCTTGTATTACAGGAAGAAGGAGATGGGTATAATTCAGATTTGATGGAGATGGATATTTGTAGATCTGGAACTGAGAGAGGAGGAAAATACGCTGAGTTCGCATTTGGCTATCTTTGAGGAAACCGTATCTCTTTGTGAACACGTAAATCACGAAGGCATCTATATGTTTACAAACAATGTTCGCATTCTATACACATGCTCGCACTGATGAGACGATTGTATTGATTCCTTGGCTCAAAACCTTTGGGTTTATCATTGCCTCGTCTAATATCATCACCAGAGGCGTTCACATAGAGGAAGATAAAGAAAACGAAATGTAAAAGTAATACTCGTGTAGTATGAAATGGATGTAAAGTGCTGAAATGTAAATAAGACTGGATTTACGTGGTTCAGCACTAAGGCCTACATCCAAGGGGTTGTCGTTTTCACTATGCATTTGATGATTACAGAGGTAGTCGAATGACTTTGGAGTTTACATAGGTCTGCGAATTTTAAAAGGTAAACTTACACTAACAATTCTTCTCTCTCGACTTCTCTCTAAACCTCCCTCTCTTTTTCGATCCCCACTCTCTTGGTGGAGAGGGGGTATTTATAGGGTTAGAGTGTGAGACCCGTTTCTGAGAGCCGTTGGAACCTTATCTTCTTGTGCTTTGTGTCCATCACGCAGAGGTCTTCGTTCATTGCTTGATCACGCAGAGTCATCCTCGTTCGTTCCACGGGTTGATCGACACGTACAATGCTCAGAGTGTTTAATGCGGGTAGTTGAGACGCATGCTCGTGTCAGACAAGTATCTTCTGCCCCTGTCACGTCCATGTCAGTCAACCTTCTCTTCACCGTTGATCTTGGCTTCTTTTGGGGATGAGATAAAGCAACTCTTCGGGAGTTATTTGGTGCTCCGCAGTACACCGTGATTTTGGTACATCCTTTAACTTCTGCCCTTGGATTTGTTCAGGCGAAGATCCGACGTCGACGGGATGGGCTTCTTGGATGTGGGCGTGTGTCATCATGTTTTGATGACTTGGTCCGCATGCTCTCCACGTGTCTTCTCACATACACGTGTTTGATGATAAAATATGTACACACAATTTGCCCCTTTTCTTCGGGCTTGAGTGTTTAGTGGGAGCATTGAAGAAAACAGACGTTACATAATCCTCCTCTCTCCTAATAACTTCTCCTACATACTTGGGTACGTTTCTCACTCGTGCATTAACTGCTCATTTAATGGGCACGTTTCCCATTCCTCCATTAACTTCCTTCTCTTTCTTTCGAGTATATAAAGGAGAGGAGAAAAAATTAATTTCATTCTCCTTGAAAATTAATTTCATTCTCCCTGCCAGACTTCATCCTTTGTTCTTCAACCATTAAATTCTCTTTGCCCTTAGCATTAATCACGCTCGTTTCTTCTTTGTTTCTGGTTTGTTCTCTCATTTTTCTTCTTTTGGGATTTTGTTTGTGGTGGTAAGGTTTCTTTTCTTCGTTTCTGTTGTTTTAAATTTTGTGTTGATTGTGTTGATTGTAAATTTCCTGCTGCTGTTGTACCTTGTTTGTGATGAAGAACATCTTTCGATGCATGTATGCTATTTTTCCCCTGTTCTTCTTCTCAAGTCGAGGAGGCCAGTGTTTCAATTGTATTGATTGATTTTATTTATTTATTTTTTCTTTTTTTTTTTAGTTTTAGGGTTTCTGGGCTATGCTGAGATGAACTGTTAATTTTGTGGTTTTTTGATCTTTGGTGATGCCCTCGTGTTTGCTTTTAACTTGTTTTTTGTACCTCCTCGCAGCCATGTCTGACCGTCCGCGGCTTCCTTATCAAACTCCGCCTTCCAGTCTGCCGAGATCCCCTCCGCGTAGAGAGTCTGATACATCTCCACATGGGGGAGATCTCTCTAAATTGTCGCAGATGGATCCCCGCGGTAATAGAGTTTCGTCTTCTTCTGGGACGAAGGCTTCACCTCCTAGGAAGGGGGATCCATCAAAGGGCCCTTCCGGGTCTCGATACGCTGCCAGCCGTGCTCCTTCTCGTCCTCGTGATGACTCCAGGTGTACGCATACACCTCCTCGCGGTGACACCTTCGATATTCCCCCTCTTCGTTCTATAGTGCCCGTGCAGAACCCTCTGCCGCCGCCTCCAGTACTTTATTTCAAAGGGAAGAAATCCAAAGGTGCTGTGCCGAGAGATGAATCATCTAAAAATCCTCCTTTTAAAAGAAAAGCTTCCGAAGCTTTTGTTGGTTCGTCCGATCCCGCGGAAGAAGAGGAGGTTGTCCCGGTGATACGCAGCGTTTCGGTTAGCAAGAAGAAAGTCACGTTTAAGCACATTGACCTTGAAGTTTTCAAGGAAAAGCATGAGCTCCAAGCCTTCGAGGTTCGTTTCTATGCCCCTGAGGATGATATTACTTACGAGCTCATCTCGAAGTATCAGTTTGATGAGTTTCATCTGTTGACTACGGTTGGAGCCTTCGAGGCGGGTCTTATGCTGCCGTTGTATAAGTCTGGTGATTCCTTTTATTATGATGTGCTGGCTGGTCACGAAGGCTCTTCCACCAATACTCATAGTCGTTCCGTTTCGCAATTATCGGGGAACTATCTTCGTGCACTGAGGGAATGTTATCTGCGGAGTAAGGGGGAGACGCCGATGACATGTTACGTTCCAAATCCCGCTGAGAGGGAGTGGTATACTCCTGAAAACTTCAACAGCTCCTTTGGGGATTATGTCAATAGTAGGAACCGTAAACCGTGGAGTGTTAGTCTTCGTAACCTCGCTGCTCCTCGGGGCGAAATTCGTCTCTTAAGTGAGGTGAGCGATGCCAAACTGAAATACGTTCCAGGCACCGAAGGGTCGGCTCAGCGGAAACTTCATAATGGATTGGCTCAAGAAAAAGAGTCTGTTGTTTGTTCCCCATCCTGCACCGGTGGTTGCTGGCGAGAAATATTCTGATGCTTATACTCGTCGGATGATGGAACTATCTTCCGAGGCGCGTGTTGCCGAAATGTGGGGGAAAAGCTTGAGTGTTCCAGAGGCTACCCTCGTAGCGGACCCTCCATCTTCTGTTGCTGAAATGATGGCCATAGCCGATGGGTACCAATATGGTTTTCCCCAGCAGCGTGTCTTGGAGGTAAGTCCTCGTACATATCTCTTCTTGACACTCGAATCCTTCGGTGTAATAATGTTTGCCGTTTGATGTGTAGATGATGAGGAGTGAGCATTGTAACCATGTGTTGTATCAATTCTTTAAAGAGAAATCTTTGAAGCTGGAGGCTAAGCTTCGTCACAGGGAAAAGGAATTATCTGCGGCTGAGGTGGAGATAGAAGAACTGAAGAATACCCTTAAAGAGAAAGAAAGGCTGGGTGAATCGGAGGCTGGTCTTCGTTCAGAGCTTGCCACCGTTCGCGCTGAGTTAGAGCAAACTCGCGGCAAAGTTTCAGCTTTCACAGGTTTAGTTCTTCTCCATCTTTTATCCCTCGTAATTCCTTTCTACTACTTTGTTGTTCTGTCTGAGTTTCCCCACCCTATATTCAGTGGGTGGAGTCCCCGAGATGATATGGCTTCGGAATGAAAGGGCACGACAAAAATCTCGTATCAAAGAGTTGGTCGAATAAATTAAGAGCGAAGCCAAAAAGTGGGACGCTCGGGCTGAGGGATGGCGCGCAAGGCATGTTCAGATGGTTGATATGCATAATCTGTATAACCATGACCGTATTTTGTTCAATGGTACGCTGCTGTGGAAACGTGAGAATCTGCGGGAATCCCGTGAGCGTACTTCGTTATTAGAGGCTAGAATACATCTTCTGGAAGAGGAATTACGAAAGTCTCGCTCCCTTCCGTTTCCGGGAATTAGGGAGAGTATGCTGTGTCTTACCAGAGAAAGGGACAATGCCAGAGCCGAGGTTGGGGCTCTCAGTAAAGCCCTTGCTGCGTCTCGCGCTGAAATAGCCCGCCAGGCTGAGTCTGAGAGAAATCTCTAAGTATGCATGTACAGACTTAACAAAGTGGTAACTGAAATAAACAACGAAGTAAACCATCTTCGTCACATGGATTCGATGAAGCAGGTAGAATTAGATGCAAATCAATTTGCTCTCACCAACCTTCAACTAGATTATAAAAAACTATCCGAGGAATATGACTATCTTGACGAAGCGCGAGATGCGGTTGTTAATGAGTATCAAGAGGCTTCGGCTTGTGCCGAAGGTATAACCTCATTTCATCGAGTGTGATTATGTCTTTTCTGTGCTAACTCCCTTGTGTTGTCTTTTTCAGAGCTCGAGGGAAAACTCCGCGCTGCAAATGAAAATTTTGAAAAAGCTCAATCTTCCTTAGTGCAGCAGGAAGTACAGACTAATTATTTTAAGAGTCTGGTGGCATCCCACGAGGAGGCCGTTGGTGCTGCTTCTAAAGAAGTGAATCGTCTGTCCTCGTTGTTATCTCAATCCCACTAGCGAACGACAATTATTATACATAAGGCTCGGTGTCAATTGGCGGAGGAGACAAACAAGACGCTGGAGAAGATTGAGCTTGGCCTTAAGACCGATCATGGCCTCGTCAAGAGATATCCGCGTCGTCCTGTACCTGCCTCCTTGCCTGGCTCCTCGGGACCCTCTTCTGGTGGGAGCGTCCCTTCAACTCTTCGGAACAACCCTGCTGATGGGGAGGCATCTTCCAAATAGAAACCACGGCATTACCCTTCAGTTAAATTTTGCTAGTATTTTGTAAAGAGAATGTTTTTGATGTGTTTTTTTCTTTGAATTGGCCTTGCCGCTCTTTGTAACCAACCCTTATGAAATGGATCATTCTTTTGGTATACATGCAGTATCAGTTTGTTTTTTATTTTAAGCATTGTGAGGAAGGACATTAAAAACAAAAGAAGAATGTTTTAAGTGTTTGGGTGCGATACCGAAGGGAGGTACCTTCGTGATCGTCTTGAGACCTGTCACCCCGCTGGCGAACCCTGGGCCAGAGGATTCCCAGAAGGTGGGGGCCGAGGCAACGTTCTAGGATATGGGGTTAAAATATTTACATACACCCATTCCGTCGACCCGTTGCCTTAAGATTGGTTGGGTATCTCTTTCTGCTGGGTGCCTTCCCCCTGGTCTTACACTCATAGACACTGATGGGGGAGACCTGAGAGATTGTAGATTAACTACTTTTCCCAATATTGTTAATAAATTTTGTTTACTTTAAGGTTTCAAAAAGCTTGTTTGATTGATAGGTTGAGGCCTGCTACTCCTCGTCCAGAGATAAAAACATGTAAAACGGTTACGCTGCCTTCTTCTTCTGGTATTCTTCACGCAGATGCAAAGCTGAGTTGCTACTATGGGTAGTACGGTTTGAGACACTTAGCATTCCAAGGATGCCGGAGGACCTCGCCTTACAGATGGCGAAGATAGTAGGAACCGTTTCCCGCAATGTCGTGTATTATAAAAGGTCCTCCCCATGTAGGTGCTAACTTTCCCCATTTCTTCTCTCGTTGATACTGTGGGATTGTTCTTAGCACATACTGCCCCTCTAAAAAATTTCGAAGCTTTACCTTTTTTTTGTACTCCCTCGCTAGTCTCCGTTGATAATTTTCCATCTTCTGCAATGCTGCTTCCCTCCTTCCTTCCAGGTCGTCCAATCTCTCTAACATCATGTCTGTTGTGAGATTTTTCTCCCATGCTTCGGTCTTTGTGGTTGGCATGAGGATCTCTGTTGGGATGACTGCTTCATCTCCATAAGTGAGGAGAAACGGGGATTCCCCAGTGGCAGATCTTCGTGTTGTCCTGTATGCCCATAACACATTGTGCAGCTGTTCACACCATCGCCCCTTATGTTCGTCTAATTGCTTTTTGAGGATAAGGGCGAGGGTCTTGTTAGTGGCTTCCGCTTGTCCGCTGCTTTGAGGGTATATGGGGGTGTATTTCAAAATACTTCCTTATTTTGAAAGTATCGAAGAGCATGTCTATATTTTTCCCCTGTAATTGCTTACCATTATCGGACACGATTTCCGCTGGTATGCCGAACCTGCAAATGATGTTTTGGAATATGAAAGTAAACACATCCACGTCTCTTATCCTGGCTAAGGCTTTAGCTTCCACCCATTTACTGAAGTAGTCCGTGGTTACTATCAAAAATCGTCTTTTCCCTGATCCTTCGATGAAAGGCCCGACGAAATCTATGCCCCATTTTGCAAATGGCCACGGGCTATCTACAGAATTTAACGTTGTTGCTGGCGCGTGTATCTTTTTGGCGAAACGCTGACATTCTTCACATCGTCGGGACATTCTTGCGGCATCCTGTATCATTGTGGGCCAGTAATATCCTTGCATTTTTGCTTTGTCGGCTAGTGATCTCATGCCGCTATGATTCCCTGCGTCACCATAATGGATGGCGTTTAGAATTCGATGCCCCTCTTTTCTGGAAAAGCAACGTAGTAACGGTTTGAGGAAGGATTTCTTGTACAGGACCCCATCCCGAAGATCATATCTTTCTACTTTGGAGAGTATTTTCCTGACTTGTTTATGATCCGCGGGTAAGGTTCCATCTTCGAGAAACGCATGGATCACCATTCTCCAATCATCTTCGTTGATGAAATCTTCGTCTTGATTTTCTCTTGACAGGATATCTTCTTCGTCAAAATCGTTATGGATGTCTTCTCCTACCTGATCTTCGATATTTTATTCCACTGTATCTTGATTGGTAGAAAAGGAGAATTGTGATGCAATTGAAGGCTCGTATACCCTTGTTATTTTAATAGTTTCGATGCTTTTGTCCTTCAGCATGGATGATATATATGCTAGGGCATCCGCGTGCCTGAGATCCCTTCTGCATAAGTGCCGGAACTTGATGTTCGGAATTTGTGATGCCAATGTTTGGACCAAGGACATGTAAGCTGAGAGGATATCGTCGTACACCTTGTACTCGAGCCCTATTTGCCGTATGACAAGCTGCGAATCACTTGGCAGTCTTACATCGGTTACCCCCATCTCTATTATTAAGCGCAGGGCATGTACAACTGCCTCGTATTCGACGATGTTGTTAGTATGCTCTTTGAATTCTAACCTGATTTCCTGTACGATCCTTTCTCCAGTTGGGGTGGTTATGACAATGCCTATTCCTGCCCCTTCCTTATTTTTGGAACCATCGACGAAGACTTCCCATTGTCTTTGACTCGCGGGTTCGAGGACATCAATTGGATCCTTGCTTTCTTCATCGGCTTCTGGTATTCCCTTAATCTCTTCGTCGTTGTCCAGGGGGAGGTCTGCTAAGAAATCCGGCAAAACTTGGGATTTTTGGGAATGTTGAATTTCATGAATGATGTTGAATTGGTCCAGGTGGGTGTTCCACTTGGCTATTCTGCCTACTTTTCCCGCGCTTTTGAGGACTTCTTCCAGTGGTGCTTTTCATGGGACGCGGATGAAGTGAGTTAGGAAATAGGTTCTCAGCTTTTGAGTAGCCCACACCAATGCCAGGATAAGTTGTTCGATCTTCGTGTAATTCCTTTCCGCAGAATTGAGGGTCTTACTGAAATAATAGATAGGCTGTTCTATCTTGGTATTGGTTTTGACCAACACTGCGCTAACTGCGTCTTCTGTCGCTGCTATGTACAATGCCAAAACCTCATCAGGATCAGGCTTCTGCAGGATTGGAATTGAAGCCAGGTGTTCTTTGATTTTTTGGAAGGCTTCTTCGCATTCTGCGGTCCATTCAAACTTACTCCCTTTTTTGAGAATATTGAAAAAATGTTTGCATTTGTCCGAGGATCGGGCAATAAATCTGCCCAAGGATGCTATGGACCCATTGAGCTTCTACACTTCTTTTAAATTCTTCGGGGAAGACATTTATACTATGGCCCGAATCTTCGCTGGGTCTACCTCGATGCCCCTTTTTGTTACCAGATATCCGAGGAATTTCCCTGAGGTGACACCGAAAGTGCATTTTTCTGGATTTACTTTCATGTGATGTTTCCTCATTGCTTCGAAGATATCTCTCAGATTCTGGTGGTGATCTTTGCGCAGCTTACTTTTGACGAGCATGTCATCAACGTAGACTTCTATGGTACTACCAATCCATGGCCTGAAGATAGCATCGACCATTCTTTGGTACGTTTCCCCTGCGTTTCTAAGTCCAAAGGGCATTCTAGTGTAGCAATAAAGGCCATGTGGGGTGTAGAATGCTGTGTGTAGATGATCTTATTCTGCCATGGCTACTTGGTTGTAGCCAGAATATCCATCCATGAATGACAGCTCTTCATATCCTTCTACTGCTTCAACCAGCTGATCTATGCTTGGCAGGGGATAGCTGTCCTTTGGACATGCCTTGTTGAGGTTAGTAAAATCGATGCATATCCTAACCCCTCCATTTTTCTTAGGAATGACGACCATGTTGGAGATCCATGTAGGGTACTTGACTTCCTTGATGAACCCTGCTTCTAGTAGTTTCCGAAGTTCTTTCTCCACTGCCTTATGATACTCCGGTGCAACTTTTCTTATTTTCTGCCTGAAAGGTGGCGTGCCTGGTTTGATGAGGAGCTCGTGTTAGATTATTTTCGGGTCAATCCCCGGCATATCTCCTAGCTTCCAGGCGAATACATCTGCGTATTCTTTAAGTAATTAGGTTAAGGAATCTTCTCTTCTTTCGTCCATTATGATCCCTACTTTGATCATCTTCGGGTTTTCTTCCGTTCCTATGTTGATTTCTTTTACGGGCTCTACTGGTGTGAACACCGGCTTCGGATCCCCGAGGACTGGGACGTTCTTTGATTGCTATTTGGTATGTTTCTGTCCTTCGTTGGCTGCTGAAGTACCTGTTTCTGTGTTTAGGACATTATCATCTTTTGTCAAACCCCTCCCTGTGGTTTCCTTGAGGAACAGGTCTATGGCATTTTCTTTCGCGGCTTCTTTATTTTTAATTCTTCGGGTTTTTCACTTCTCTTCTTGTTCGATGTTGATACGATCCTGAGTGGTTTGGCACTCTTTTGCAGAGACCCGATCTCCCTTGATTTCCTTCACTCCCTCAGGTGTAGGGAATCTGAGATATTGGTAGTAAGTTGCCTCCACTCCTTTGAGTTTATGTAACCACTTTCGTCCAATAATGGCGTTATAGGGGGATGGGGCGTCAACCACGCTGAATCGCGTTTCTACTTTCATGGGTCCGGCGTTAACCTGCAACACGATGTCTCCCAATGGCTTCATGAGTGCTCCATTGAATCCGTAGATGGTGTAATAAGAGGTCATTAGTTGTTCATCATGGATCTTCATTCGTTTGAATGCGTCGTAGAATAGAACGTTTACTGAGCTTCCCCCTTCTATGAGGATCTTTTTGAGGTTACATCCAGCCACTGGTAGTGTTAGGACCAAGGGATCGTTATGATCTTCCATATATTCTTCGATATCTTCAGCATCGAAGATAATAGGTGCGTCCATCCACTCTTCGTGCTCGTCCACTTCTACACCATCAATCTTATATAATTCGCAGTGGTCCTCGAACTGCTTCTGTAGCCTCTTTCTTATATGTGCTGTAAGGGAGGGCCCCGCGGCTTCAGAACACGAGATGGTGTTGATTGTGCGGTTTCCCTCTGGAAGTTGGACTGGCTTGGTACGTTTGGATCTATCCTCGGCGACCTCCTTTCGTATGTAATGTTGGAGTTCGCCAGCATCAATCAGTTTTTGGATCATTATTTTGAGGTTTTTGCATTTCTCGGTCTGGTGTCCATTGAAGCAGTGATAGTCACAGTAATCTTTAGACTTCTCGGTTCTTGGGGGATGTTTTCCCTTAGACCACGACCACTCCAAATTTTCCCTTCCTTTGATCTCTCGCAAGATCCGAGCATAGCTAGCATTGAGCTGCGTGTAAACTCGATCTTCAAATTTTCGATCGTCTTTTCGTCGTTCATCTCTTCGTTCCTTCCTATCTTCGTGAGGACGTTCCACTGAGCTATTTCTTTGGCCCCATTGGTTTGTTCTGCGGAATTGGTACAGTGAGACCTCTACGAGTATGCCCTCGGGTTCTGACGCTGGATTTCTTCAAGATGAGCGTACTTTTCAATAATTATTCGAAGATCTCCTTCTGTCTTAGGCACGCTTCCATGAATCTCAACAAATAGTGGACTCATTCGGTCTAATCCCCACTTGTAGCAGTTGATACTTACTACTGGGTCCACACTCCCTATGGCTTGGAAGATCTTGTGCCATCTGTTAGTGTATTCCCTCGTGTTTTCCTTGTAACCAATTGCCAGCGAAAAGAGCTTATCCATTCCGGTGTTAACAACCTTGTTATACATGTAAGTTCTTAAGAACATTTCTGCGAGTTGATCGTAGGAATGGATGGAGTCAGGCGGCAAATTATCAAACCAAGACAAAGTCGATCCCTTCAGGCTTGATGGGAAGTATCTACAGAGTACGGCGTCGTTCTGACTCCATCTGGCTAAGACACGGTTATAATACCGAATATGTGCAGCGGGATCACTGGATCCGTCATAGCATTCGAAGTTCGGGACAGGGCACATCAGCGGAATAGGGGTGTTGGCCAGGCGATGAGTTAGGGGCGTGGAGTTAGCCTCTCTCATGACCACTTCTAACCTTCCCCCGCCTTGTCTAGTTTTTAACTGCCTGATCTCAGCCATCATTTCATCACGCAGCTCTTCCATCGCGCGGTGGTGCCCTACGCTCTCCTGCCCGTGATAGTCTGACTCTTCGTCATTATAATCCGGGTCGGATGCGCTACTTCCCCTAGCCGCGTCTGCTACGATGACTCTTCGGTCTCGATTAGGTTCTGGTGCCTTTGAATTTTCTTCATCAAGTTGTTGGCTGGTCTTCATGCTTAGAGAAATCCGGTCTTTTAAATCTTGATTTTCTCTGGCCAGCAAAGCTACGACATCTGCGTAAACCTGCTGGCTCTTCTTCAATTCTTCAAGCTCAACCATCAATCGATGTGATTGGTTTGACCCCTTATTAGGAGTCCCAGCTCGTGCTACTACGGCCATGGTGCCGCCTTCTTCTACGGTTTGCACTAAAGGTGGTAGAGGATCAGCTTCGATTGTTGGCATTTCCAAATTTGGTCTTTCAAGATGAGTGCCCATCTGCGGTGTTAGAACCGCCGGCACAGTTTGATTCTGATCGTTTGTTGATGGCATTCCGAAGGTTGGCGGATGCGCGGGTTGATGTGTTCTGGATTCAGCCACCTTTTCTTTTGGTTGATGGAATTGATTCGTAGCAAAAGTTTTGCTGGTTTCTGCAGCCTTCGGGGCTGCAAAAGTTTTGTCGCCGCTGCTCTGAGAGCCGCGGCTGCAACGGAGTTAGCGTTCATAGGCGAAGTGATTTTCGCAGTATCCTGCCTCTGACTAGTCATTTTGGCTTGGTCTCCTTTCTGCTTGCTTCGGGTGATGACCGGAGTTGTCCTTGGTGCTTCCTTTGACGAGGCTTTGGATTTTCCTGCCTCCTGCGTCTTTTTCATCTTGGGTCCTTTTGTTGCTTTCTTTCTGCACAAGGGAATTTCAAATAGCGAGAAACAGAAATGTCCGTGCGGATCGGGTTAGTTTGCGAAATACCCTATTCCAAGATGGGGAGAAACTGCCCGAGGGCCATAGAGAAAACTTTAGGGAGGCTCATTTTATTAAAACATATCAGTTAAAATACATGGGTTAAGGTCTATTAAAGTGCGGACTCATTGAAAATACATGAAAACGCGTGAAGATCCCTTGGAAGATGCACGTAGATCCTTTTGAAGATAATAAAGTTAACAAAAGATAAATACTGCTAGAGCTAATGAAGCAGGGCAATCACATGCTAGTTTAAGGTGAAATCACAGGATAAGATAAATCTTTTACCGGGACGAAGTCCCTGTTTCTAGCGCCATATTGTGAACACGTAAATCACGAAGGCATCTATATGTTCACAAACAATGTTCGCATTCTATACACATGCTCGCACTGATGAGACGATTGTATTGATTCCTTGGCTCAAAACCTTCGGGTTTATCATTGCCTCGTCTAATATCATCACCAGAGGCGTTCACATAGAGGAAGATAAAGAAAACGAAGTGTAAAAGTAATACTCGTGTAGTATGAAATGGATGTAAAGTGCTGAAATGTAAATAAGACTGGGATTTACGTGGTTCAGCACTAAGGCCTACATCCAAGGGGTTGTCGTTTTCACTATTCATTTGATGATTACATAGGTAGTCGAATGACTTTGGAGTTTACATAGGTCTGCGAATTTTAAAAGGTAAACTTACACTAACAATTCTTCTCTCTCGACTTCTCTCTAAACCTCCCTCTCTTTTTCGATCCCCTCTCTCTTGGTGGAGAGGGGGTATTTATAGGGTTAGAGTGTGGGACCCGTTTCTGAGAGCCGTTGGAACCTTATCTTCTTGTGCTTTGTGTCCATCACGCAGAGGTCTTCGTTCATTGCTTGATCACGCAGAGTCATCCTCGTTCATTCCACGGGTTGATCGACACGTACACTGCTCATAGTGTTTAATGCGGGTAGTTGAGACGCATGCTCGTGTCAGACAAGTGTCTTCTTCCCCTGTCACGTCCATGTCAGTCAACCTTCTCTTCACCGTTGATCTTGGCTTCTTTTGGGGATGAGATAAAGCAACTCTTCGGGAGTTATTTGGCGCTCCGCAGTACACCGTGATTTTGGTACATCCTTTAACTTCTGCCCTTCGATTTGTTCGGGCGAAAATCCGACGTCGACGGGATGGGCTTCTTGGATGTGGGCGTGTGTCATCATGTTTTGATGACTTGGTCCGCATGCTCTCCACGTGTCTTCTCACATACACGTGTTTGATGATGTAATATGTACACACACTCTTGATTCTTTCCCTTTATCAAAAGGGAACCTTTTGCTTGTTCCGAAAACGGAAGACCTGATGATCAGTTCCTCCAATAGCAACGACAATGGTCATCATCGAAGCAAACGATACAAACTGCAATAATGTCTCCAGGTAATAATTTTTCTGCCTTTCATATTCCTGCACCAGATCTTAAAAATATGAAACTGTCCTTGTGTGCACATATTTCATCATCAAACACGTGTATATAGGAAGATACGTGGAGAGCATGCGGACAAAGTCATCAAAGCATGATGATACACGACCATAGCCAAGAAGCCCATCCCGTCGACGTTGGATCTTTGCCCGAACAAATCTAAGGGCAGAAGTTAAAAGATGTACCGGTAACACGATGTACTGCGGAGCACCAAATAACTCCCGGAGAGTTACTTATCTCATCCCCAAAAGAAGCCAAGATCAACGGTGGAGAGAAGGTGAACTGACATGGATGTGACAGGGGCAGAAGACACTTGCCTGACACGAGCAGGCGCCTCAACTACCCGCATTAAACACTCTGAGCAGCATACGTGTCGATCAACCCGTGAAACGAACGAGGACGACTCTGCGTGATGAAGTAATGAACGAAGACCCCCGCGTGATGGACACAAAACACAAGAAGATAAGGTTCCAACGGCCCTCAGAGATGGGTCCCACACTCTAACCCTATAAATACCCCCTCTCCACCAAGAGTAAGGGGATCGGAAAAATCAGGGAGAGAAGGAGAGAGAAAGATTGCGAGTGTAAGTTAGTCCTTTACAATATACAGACCTATGTAAACTCCAAAGTCGCTCGACTATCCCTGTAACCATCAAGTATATAGTGAAACAACAACCCCGTGGATGTAGGCCTTAGTGCTGAACCACGTAAATCCCTGTCTTATTTACATTTCAGCACTTTATATTCGCCTAACGCTCCTTGAGTTTTACTTTTATACTTTGTTTTCTTTATCTTCCCCTGCGTAAACGCCTCTCGCAATGTTATTAGATGAGGCTATGATAAACCCGAGGGTTTTGAGCCAAGGAATCAATGCAATCGTATTATCAGTGTGAGACGGTACCTAGAGTGCGAACATTGTTTGTGAACATATAGATGCCTTCGTGATTTACGTGTTCACAATTTGGCGCTAGAAACAGGGACTTCGTCCCGGTAAAAGATTTATCTTATCCTGCGATTTCATATTAAATTAGCATATGATTGCTCTACTTCATTAGCTCTGGCAGTATCTGTCGAAGCGATTCAAACTGGTTAAAAGATTTATTGCTTAGATCCATGGATTTACATTTTTTAGATCTCGTCTGGACTTGTCTTTTCGATGGGTTTTTGAAAATTTCCAAAAAAAAAAAAAAATCTACGTGCATTTTCAAAGGGATCCTTTCACGTATCCACATACCTTCAATGAACCCGCACTTTTAAAAGTTCTCGGTGGCCCTCGGGCAGTTTTTTTTCTTGGAGTAATGAATTCGTAAACTAACCCGATCCGCACAAACATTTCTGTTTCTCGCTATTTGAAATCCCCTTGTGCATAAAGAAAACGACAACACGATTGAAAAGATGCAGGAAGCAGGAAAATCCAAAGCCTCGTCAAAGGAAGCACCAAGGACAACCCCGGTCATCACCCGGAGCAAGCAGAAAGGAGACAAAGCCAAAATAACTAGTCAGAGACAGGACACTGCGGAAATCACTTCGCCTATGAACGCTAACTCCGTTGCAGCCGCGGCCCTCAGAGCAGCGGCAGCGAAGTACAGTACGGCAGCGGCAGCCCCAAAGGCTGCGGAAGCCAGCAAAACTCTTGTTACGAATCAATCTCACCAACCAAAAGAAAGGGTGGATGAATCCAGAACACATCAACCCCCTCACCCGCCAACCTTCGGAATGCCACCAACAAACGAACAGAATCAAACTGTGTCGGTTGGCACTCCGCCCGATTTGGAATTGCCAACAATCGAAGATGAACCTCCACCACCTTTAGTACAAACCATAGAAGAAGGCGGCACCATGGCCGTAGTAGCACGAGCGGGGACTCTCAATCAGGGTCAAACCAATCACATCGACTGATGGCTGAGCTTGAAGAATTGAAGAAAAGCCAGCAGGTTTACGCAGATGTTGTAGTTCTGTTGGCCAGAGAAAACCAAGATTTAAAAGACCGGATTGCCCTAAGCACGAAGACCATCCAGAAACTTGATGAGGCAAATTCAAAGGCACCAGAACCAAATCGAGACCGAAGAGTCATCGTAGCAGCCAATGGAGACACGACTAGGGGAAGTAGCGCATCTGACCCAGATTACAATGACGGAGAGTCAGACTATCACGAGCAGAAGAACGTAGGGCATCACCGCGCGATGGAAGAGCTACGTGATGAAATGATGGCCGAGATCAGGCAATTAAAAAGTAGACAAGGTGGGGGAAGGTTAAAAGAGGTCATGAGAGAGGCTAACTCCACGCCCCTAACTCATCGCCTGGCCAACACCCTTATTCCGCTGAAATGCCCTGTCCCGACGTTCGAATGCTATGACGGATCCAGTGATCCCGCTGCACATATTCGGTATTATAACCGTGTCTTAGCTATATGGAGTCAGAATGACGCCGTACTCTGTAGATACTTCCCCTCAAGCCTGAAGGGATCGACATTGTCTTGGTTTGATAATCTTCCGCTAGACTCCATCCACTCCTACGACCAACTCGCAGAAAAGTTCTTAAGAACTTACATGTACAACAAGACTGTTAACACCGGAATGGATAAGCTCTTTTCACTGGAAATTGGATACAAGGAAACCACGAGGGAATACACTAACAGTTGGCACAAGATCTGCCAGGCCATAGGAAGTGTGGACCCAGTGGTAAGTATCAACTGCTACAAGTGGGGATTAGACCGAATGAGTCCACTATTTGTTGAGATTCATGTAAGCGTGCCTAAGACAGAGGGAGATCTTCGAATAATTATTGAAAAGCACGCTCGTCTTGAAGAAATCCAGCGTGAAAACCCGAGGGCGTACACGCAGAGGTCTCACCGTACCAATTCAGCAGAAAAAACCAATGGGGCCAAAAGGAATTGTTCAGTGGAGCGGCCTCACGAAGACAGGAAGTAACGAAGGGATGAACGACGAACAGGCGACCGAAAATTCGAAGATCAAGTTTACACGAAGCTCAACGCTAGCTATGCTCGGATCCTGCGAGAGATCAAAGGAAGGGAAAACCTGGAGTGGCCATGGTCTAAGGGAAAACATCCCCCGAGAACCGAGAAGTCTAAAGATTACTGTGAATATCACTGCTTCAACGGACACCAGACCGAAAAATGTAAAAACCTCAAAATAATGATCCAAAAATTAATTGATGCTGGCGAGCTCAAACATTACGTACGAAAGGATGTCGCCGCGGATAGATCCAAACGAACCAAGCCAGTCCAACTTCCAGAAGGGAACCGCACAATCAACACCATCTCGTGTTCTGAATCCGCATGGCCCTCACTTACAGCACAGATAGGAAAGAGGTTACGGAAGCAGTTCGAAGACCGCTGCGAATTGTATAAGATCGATGGGATAGAGGTGGACGAGCACGAAGAGTGGATGGACTCACCTATTATTTTCTATGCTGAAGATATCGAAGAAGATATGGAAGACCATAACGACCCCCTGGTCCTCACACTACCAGTGGCTGGATGTAACCTTAAAAAAATCCTCATAGATGGGGGAAGCTCAGTGAACGTTCTATTCTACGATGCATTCAAATGAATGAAGCTCCATGAAGAACATCTAATGGCCTCTTATCACACCATCTAAGGATTCAATGGAGCACCCACAAAGCCATTGGGAGACATCGTGTTGCAAGTTGACACTGAACCGATGAAGTTAGAACACGATTCAGCGTGGTGGACGCCCCATCCCCCTACAACGCCATTATTGGACGAAAATGGTTACATAAACTCAAGGGAGTGGCGGCAACGTACTACCAATATCTCAGATTCCCAACACCTGAGGGATTAATGGAAATCAAGGGAGATCGGGTCTCTGCAAGAGAGTGCCAAGCCACTCAGGATCTTATCAACAACGAACAAGAAGAGCAGCGAAAAACCCGAAGAATTAAAAATAAAGAAGCCGCGAAAGAGAAGGCCAAAGACCTGTTCCTCAACGAAACTACAGGAAAGGGCTTGACAAAAGATGATAATGTACTAAGCACAGAGACAAGTACTTCAGCAGCCAACGAAGGACAGAAACATACCAAATAGCAATCAAGGAACGTCCCAGTCCTCGGGGACCCGAAGCCGGTGTTCAATCCAGTAGAGTCCGTAAAAGAAATCAACATATGAACGGAAGAAAACCCGAAGATGATCAAAGTAGGGACCCTAATGGACGAAAGAAGAGAAGATTCTCTAACCAAATTACTTAAAGAATACGCGGATGTATTTTCCTGGAAGCTAGGAGATATTCCGGGGATTGGCCCAAAAGTAATCCAACACGAGCTACGCATCATACCAGGCACACCCCCGTTCAGGCAGAAAAGTAGAAAAGTTGCACCAGAGTATCATAAGGCAGTGGAAAAAGACCTTCGGAAACTACTAGACGCAGGATTTATCAAGGAAGTCAAGTACCCTACATAGATCTCTAACATGGTCATTGTTCCTAAAAAAATGGAGGGGTTAGAATATGCATCGATTTTACTAACCTCAACAAGGCATGTCCAAAGGACATTTATCCCTTGCCAAGCATAGATCAGCTGGTAGAAGCAGTAGAAGGATATGAAGAACTGTCATTCATGGATGGACATCAGGCTACAACCAAGTAGCCCTGGCAGAAGAAGATCAGCCACACACAGCGTTCTACACCCCACATGGCCTTTATTGCTACACTAGAATGCCCTTTAGACTTCGAAACGCAGGGGAAACATACCAAAGAATGGTCGATGCTATCTTCATGCCATGGATTGGTAGTACCTTAGAAGTCTACGTTGACGATATGCTCGTCAAAAGTAAGCTGCGCAAAGATCACCACCAGGATCTGAGAGATATCTTCGAAGCAATGAGAAAACATCACATGAAAGTGAATCCAGAGAAATGTACTTTCGGCATCACCTAGGGGAATTCCTCGGGTATCTGGTAACAAAAAGGGGCATTGAGGTAGACCCAGTAAAGATTCAGGCCATAGTAGAAATGCCATCCCCGAAGAATTTAAAAGAAGTGCAGAAACTCAATGGGTCCATCGCAGCCTTGGGAAGATTTATTTCCCGATCCTCGGACAAATGCAAACATTTCTTCAATATTCTCAAAAAAGGGAGCAAGTTTGAATGGACCGCAGAATGCGAAGAAGCCTTCCAAAAAATCAAAGAACACCTAGCTTCAATTCCGATCCTGCAGAAGCCGGATCCTGATGAAGTTTTGGCATTGTACATAGCAGCAACAGAAGACACAGTCAACGCAGTGTTGGTCAAAACCAATACGAAGATAGAACAACTTATCTATTACGTCAGTAAGACCCTCAATTCTGCGGAAAGGAACTACACAAAGATCGAACATCTTATCCTAGCATTGGTATGGGCTACTCAAAAGCTGAGAACCTACTTCCTAACTCACTTCGTCCGGGTCCCATGCAAAGCACCACTGGAAGCAGTCCTCAAAAGCGCGGGAAAATTGGGCAGAATAGCCAAGTGGAACACCCACCTGGACCAATTCAACATCATTCATGAAATTCAACATTCTCGAAAATCCTAAGTTTTGGCGGATTTCTTAGCAGACCTCCCCCTTGACAACGACGAAGAGATTAAGGGAACACCAGAAGCCGAGGAAGAAATCAAGGATCCAATGGATATCCTCGAACCCGCAAGTCAAAGACAATGGGAAGTCTTCGTCGACGGTTCCAAAAATAAGGAAGGAGCAGGAATAGACATTGTCATCAACACCCCAACCGGAGAAAGGATTGTACAGGCACTCAGGTTAGAATTCAAAGAGCATACCAACAACATCGTCGAATACGAGGCAGTCGTACATGCCCTCCGTGTAATAATAGAAATGGGGGTAACCGATGTAAGACTGACAAGTGATTCGCAGCTTGTCATACGACAAATAGGGCTCGAGTACAATGTGTACGATGACACCCTCTCAGCTTACATGGCCTTGGTCCAAACATTGGCATCACAAATTCCGAACATCAAGTTCCGGTACTTATGCAGAAGGGATATCAGGCACGCGGATGCCCTAGCATATATATCATCCATGCTGAAGGATAAAAGCGTCGAAGCTATTAAAATAACAAGGGTATACGATCCTTCGATTGCATCTCAATTCTCCTTCGCTACCAATCAAGATACAGTGGAAGAAAATATCGAAGACCAGGTAGGAGAAGACATCCATAACGACTTTGACGAAAAAGATATCCTGTCAAGAGCAAATCAAGACGAAGACTTCAGCAACGAAGATGATTGGAGAATGGAGATCCATGCGTTTCTCGAAAAGGGAAGCCTACCCGCGGATCATAAACAAGCTAGGAAAATACTCTCCAAAGTAGGAAGATATGATCTCCGGGATGGGGTCCTGTACAAGAAATCCTTCCTCGGACCGTTACTATGTTGCTTATCCCGGAAAGAGTGGCATCGAATTCTAAACGACATCCATTATGGTGACGCATGGAATCATAGCGGCATGAGATCACTAGCCGAAAAAGCAAAAACGCAAGGATATTACTGGCCCACAATGATACAGGATGCCGCAAGGATGTCCCGACGGTGTGAAGAATGTCAGCGCTTCGCCAAAAAGATTCACGCGCCGGCAACAAGGTTAAATTCTGTAGATAGCCCGTGGCCATTTGTAAAATGGGGCATAGATATCGTCGAGCCTTTCGTCGAAGGGTCAGGGAAAAGACGATTTTTGATAGTAGCCATGGACTACTTCAGTAAATGGGTAGAAGCTAAAGCCTTAGCCAGGGTCAGAGACGTGGATGTGTTTACTTTCATATTCCAGAACATCATTTGCAGGTTCGGCATACCAGCAGAAATCGTGTCCGATAATGGTAAGAAATTACAGGGGAAAAACATAGACATGCTCTTCGATACTTTCAAGATAGGGAAAAACAAATCCACCCCCATATACCCTCAAAGCAATGGACAGGCGGAAGCCACTAACAACACCCTCGCCCTTATCCTCGAAAAACAATTAGACGAACATAAGGGGCGATAGTGTGAACAGTTGCATAATGTGTTATGGGAATACAGAACAACAAGAAGATATGCCACTGGGGAATCCCCGTTTCTCCTCACTTATGGAGCTGAAGCAGTCATCCCAACAGAGATCCTCATGCCAACCACAAAGACCAAAGCATGGGAGAAAAATCTCACAACAGACATGATGGTAGAGAGATTGGACGATCTAGAAGGAAGAAGGGAAGCAGCATTGCAGAAGATGGAAAATTATCAACGAAGACTAGAAAGGGAGTACAACAAAAAGGTAAAGCTTCGAAATTTTGTAGAGGGGCAATATGTGTTGAGAACAATCCCACAGTATCAACGAGAAAAGAGATGGGGAAAGTTAGCACCTACGTGGGGAGGACCTTTTATAATACACGATATTGCGGCAAACGGTTCCTACTTCCTTCGCAATCTGAAAGGCGAAGTCCTCCGGCATCCTTGGAATGCTAAGTGGCTTAAACTATATTACCCATAGGAGCAACGCAGCTTTGCATCTGCGTGAATAAGACCAGAAGAAGAAGGCAACATGACCGCTCTACATGTTTCTATCTCTGGACGAGGAATTGCAGGCCTCAACCTATCAATCAAACAAGCTTTCTAAAATTCAAGTAACAAAACCTATCAACAATATTGGGGAAATTAGTTAATCTACAATCTCTCAGGGCTCCCCCATCAATGTCCATAAGTGTAAGACCAGGGGGAAGGCACCCAGCAGAAAGAGATACACAACCAATCTTAAGACAACGGGTCGACGAAATGGGTGTATGTAAATATTTTAACCCCATATCCTAGAACGTTGCCTCGGCCCCCACCGTCTGGGAATCCTATGGCCAAGGGTTCGCCAGCGGGGTGACAGGTCTCAAGCCGATCATGAAGGTACCTCCCTTCGGTATCGCACCCAAACACTTAAAAAACTCTTCTTTTGTTTTTAGCGTCTTTCATCACAATGCTTAAAATAAACAACAAACTGATATTGCAGGTATATCAAAAAAAAATGATCCATTTCATAAAGGTTGGTTAGAAAAAGCGGCAAGGCCAATACAAGGAATACACATCAAAAATATTCTTTTTACAAAATACTAGCAAAATCTAACGGAAGGATAATGATTCCGCGGTCTCTACTTAGATGATGCCGCCCCATCAGCAGGGTTGTTCCGAAGAGTTGAAGGGACGCTCCCACTAGATGAGGGTCCCGAGGATCCAGGCAAGGAAGCAGGCACTGGACGACGCGGATAGCTCTTCACGAGGCCATGCTCGGTCTTGAGGCCAAGCTCAATCTTCTCCAGCATCTTGTTTGTCTCCTCAGCCAATTGACACCGAGCCTTATGCATAATAACTGTCGTCCGCTGTTGGGCTTGGGATAACAACGAAGATAGACGATTTACTTCTTTAGAAGCAGCACCAACGGCCTCCTCGCGGGATGCCGCCAAACTCTTAAAATGATTAGTCTGTTCTTCCTGCTGCGCTAAGGAAGATTAAGCCTTTTCAAATTTTTCATTTGCAACGCGGAGTTGTCCCTCGAGCTCTGAAAAAGACAACACCAGGGAGTTAACACAGAAAAGAAACAATCACACTCGATGAAATAGGGTATACCTTCGACACAAGCCGTAGCCTCTTCATACTCATTAACAACCGCATCTCGCGCTTCATCAAGATGGTCATATTCCACGGATAATTTCTTATAATCTAGTTGAAGGTTGGTGAGAGTAAATTGACTGGCATCTAATTCTACCTGCTTCATCGAATCCATGTGACGAAGGTGGTTGACTTCGTTGTTTATCTCTGATACCCCTTTGCTAAGTCTGTACATACATACTTCAAGATTTCTCTCAGACTCAGCCTGGCGAGCTATTTCAGCGCGAGACGCAGCAAGGGCCTTGCTTAGAGCCCCAACTTCGGCTCGGGAACCGTCCCTTTCTCTGGTAAGACACAGCATGCTCTCCTTAACTCCCGGAAAAGGAAGGGAGTGAGCCTTTCGTAATTCCTCTTCCAGAAGATGTATCCTAGACTCCAACAATGAAGTGCGCTCACGGGATTCCCGCAGATTCTCACGTGTCCACAGCAGTGTACCATTGAACAAAGTACGGTCATGGTTATACAGATTCTTCATATCGACCATTTGAACATGCCTTGCGCGCCATACCTCAGCCCGAGCGTCTCACTTTTTGGCTTCGCTCTTAATTTTCTCGACCAGCTCTTTGATACGAGACTTTTGCCGTGCCCTTTCGTTTCGAAGCCATATCATCTCGGGGACGCCACCCATTGGAGATAGGGTGGGGAGACTCAGACAAAACAACTAAGTAATATAGAGGCATTACGACTCACTGCGAGGGTAAAAGAGGAAAAAGAACCAAACCTGTGAAAGCTGAAACTTGGCCGCGAGTTTGCTCCAACTCAGCGCGAACGGCAGCAAGCTCTGAACGAAGACCAACCTCCGCTTCACCCAGCCTTTCTTTCTCTTTAAGGCTTTTCTTCAGTTCTTCTATTTCCACCTCAGCCGCAGACAATTCCTTTTCTCTGTGACGAAGCTTAGCCTCCAGCTTCAAAGATTTCGCTTTAAAGAACGGATACAACACATGGTTACAATGATCACTCCTCATCATCTACACATCAAAACAACAAACATTATTACACCGAAGGATTCAATCGTCACGAAGAGATATGTACGAAGACTTACCTCCAAGACACGCTGCTGAGGAAAACCATATTGGTACCCATCGGCTATGGACATCATATCCGCGACAGAAGTAAGAGGCTCCGATACGAGGGAAGCTTCGGGAACACTCAAGCTTTTCCCCCACATCTCAGATACCCGCGCCTTGGAAGATAGTTCCATCATCCGACGGGTATACGCATCAGAATCCTTTTCACCAGCAACCACCGGGGCAGGATGAGGAACAAACAGCAGAACCTTTTTCTTGAGCCAATCCATTATGGCGTCCTCACCCTCAAACGTCAGCGAATGAGGGAAATCCTCGGAAGGCGAGTCAACCACGGACTTCCCCTTTGCTGATATTTCCCCATCAGCACAAGTTTCGGCATCAACATGCGCATCGTGATCATCCGCGCCTCCATCCTGAACAACAGCGTCTTCCTTACCAGACCCCCCGAGCACATCCCAATCATCATTGGGGGAAGTAGAGAGAAGTCTTAAGGAAAATCAAGAGAATCGTCAAAGAGTTCCCCTGCGGAATAAACCCTGTCAAAAGAGAACTCTTGAGAAATGGTGGGGAGTGTTTCCGCAGCATCACCAGCAGGAACAGACATATCAGCGATAACACTGCCGTCATCTACCGCGGCATTATTTCTCCCTCCATCACCATCACAACCCGCACCAATCTCCTCCTCGACATTAGGAGGGGAAGTATCAGTGCGTTCTTCCCCATCAGAAATGTCCTCATCCTCGGCAAACTCTTCGTTTATCGGACTAGTAACTTCTTCATGAACCTCAGCCTCACCCATCACAATGGTAGAAGACTGCTTCGGCCCAATCTTTTTATTCTTCGAAACCTGCAAACCAACACATGTTCCACAGAGTTATTTTTTCGAATAATTTGATTTTCAAAAAAAAAGAGAGGCGCGGCCAGAATCTGCAATAACCATACCTTGGCAGTAGTGGCACTCTTCGGTGGAAGTATAGCACCAGAACCTTCCTCCTCGTCTCCTTCAACGACGTCGAGGGCATAAGGAAAGTTCATACCTGCGAAGTTTAAACGCCAGGGACAGAAATTTCCATACCGAGCAGGAGGAGATTCACGTGGCCTGCTACTCTCAGAAGGACGCCAACCGCGTGGACCGGGAATCCAACCGTACGCCCAAGGACCAACAACTTCGATAACAGTAGCGTGCCACTCGTAGTCATGGTCACGCTTGATCCTCTCACGTGCCGGAAAAAGTTTCCGCTGACTAGACCCCTCGGTGCCTGGAACATACTTCAGTTTGGCATCGCTGACCTCACTTAACAGACGAATTTCGCCCCGAGGAGCAGCGAGATTCCGAAGGCTAACACTCCACGGTTTACGGTTCCTACTATTGACGTAATCACCAAAGGAGTTGTTGAAGTTTTCAGGAGTATACCACTCCCTCTCCGCGGGATTTGGAACGTAACACGTCATCGTCGTCTCCCCCTTACTCCGCAGATAACACTCCCTCAGTGCACGGAGATAATTCCCCGATAATTGCGACACAGAACGACTGTGAGTATTGGTGGAAGAGACTTCACGACCAGCGAGCACATCGTAATAAAAGGAGTCACCAGACTTGTACAACGGCAGCATAAAGCCCGCCTCGAAGGCTCCAACCATAGTCAACAAGTGAAACTCATCAAACTGATACTTCGAGATGAGCTCGTAAGTAATATCATCCTCAGGGGCATAGAAACGAACCTCGAAGGCTTGAAGCTCATGCTTATCCTTGAAAACTTCAAGGTCAATATGTTTAAACGTGACTTTCTTCTTGCTGACCGAAACGCTGCGTATCACCGGGGCAGCCTCATCCCCTTCCGCGGGATCGGACGAGCATGCGGACAAAGTCATCAAAGCATGATGACACACGACCATAGCCAAGAAGCCCATCCCGTCGACGTTGGATCTTTGCCCGAACAAGTCTAAGGGCAGAAGTTAAAAGATGTACCGGTAACATGATGTACTGCGGAGCACCAAATAACTCCCGGAGAGTTACTTTATCTCATCCCCAAAAGAAGCCAAGATCAACGGTGGAGAGAAGGTGAACTGACATGGATGTGACAGGGGCAGAAGACACTTGCCTGACACGAGCAGGCACCTCAACTACCCGCATTAAACACTCTGAGCAGCATACTTGTCGATCAACCCGTAGAACGAACGAGGACGAATCTGCGTGATGAAGTAATGAACGAAGACCCCCGCGTGATGGACACAAAACACAAGAAGATAAGGTTCCAACGGCCCTCAGAGATGGGTCCCACACTCTAACCCTATAAATACCCCCTCTCCACCAAGAGTAAGGGGATCGGAAAAATCAGGGAGAGAACGAGAGAGAAAGATTGCGAGTGTAAGTTAGTCCTTTACAATATAAAAACCTATGTAAACTCCAAAGTCGCTCGACTATCCCTGTAACCATCAAGTATATAGTGAAACAACAACCCCGTGGATGTAGGCCTTAGTGCTGAACCACGTAAATCCCTGTCTTATTTACATTTCAGCACTTTATATTCGCCTAACGCTCCTTGAGTTTTACTTTTATACTTTGTTTTCTTTATCTTCCCCTGCGTAAACGCCCCTCGCAATGTTATTAGATGAGGCTATGATAAACCCGTGGGTTTTGAACCAAGGAATCAATGCAATCGTATTATCAGTGTGAGACGGTACCTAGAGTGCGAACATTGTTTGTGAACATATAGATGCCTTCGTGATTTACGTGTTCACAGTCCTCGTTTTAATAATTGTTTGCTTATATTTTCGAAGGTCCCTTAACGTGATGGATTTCCTTGAGAGGTGGAGAGGGAAACGATTAATATTTGTTGGCGATTCTTTAAACAGGAATATTGTTTTTGGACTCCCAAGGGTCTACATTTGGTACTGAACTTCGTGATGTCATGCCAAAATTAGTAGAGGAGATCAGGTTTTTCCCAAGTTACACTCAACGTATATGGCATATGCATTAGAAAAAGTGCAGCCGAGGTTTTAACCAATATCTACCGGCTTCCTCGTAGAAATGTTCATGTTATATTAAATGGAGTTGATAAAAATGTATTCACACAAGAACCTGAAGCAGGTTGATTCAGGAACAAACATGGTATCCCATTGAATGCGAGTTTGGTGATGGGAGTTGCTTGACATTTGATCATAGACAAAGGACATCCACTTCTATTCTATGCCTTCTCAAAGATAGCCAAATGTCATCCCGGCATATTTTGCATAACATGTCATGCATCTATAAAAATATGTGCATAATCTGTTATGCAGTCGTGAAATTAGATGCATAACTTGATATACATCCGAAAATATGGCTGTATAATGCATTATGCATCAATTTTTTCTGTATCCATTAAAATCAATCAAAATAGTGGCTACATAACTTTTTATAGATGCATACCGTGCAGTTGAGAAAATGGATGTATAACCTGATGTGCATCCAAAAATATGGCTGCATAATGCACTATGCATCAAAAAATTTGTTGCATAATCTTTTATGGATAGAAAAAATAGATGCATAACATGATATGCATCTGTAAATGTGGCTGCATAACGCATTGTGCCTCAAATTTTTTTTGTACGCACTAGAATCAACCTAAACAATGGCTACATAACTTATTATAGATGCATAAGTTGTTATGTAGTCGAGAAAATGGTTGCATAATTCGTTATGCGTCAGTTTTTTTCGTTGGAATCAAGCATATACATCATTTTAGTGGATGCATAATCAAAATAATAGATGCATGAATAAAAATATAGTTGCATACCGTGTTATGCATATTTTTTTGTGTATGTATATCGTGTTATGCATCTTTTTTGGAGGCTGCATAACGAACATGTAGTCAGTTTTCGAAATTTTTGTCTAAAATGATGATCACTTACGATTTTTTCGTGAAAAATAAAAATTTAATATTGTTGTTTGTGCTCGTTGCATAGCTCTCTTTAAGAGCTTTCCAACGAGATAAAAATTCTTAAATTCCAAGGCGCGGATTTTTAGATATGTTATATTCAGGTTTACTTTACAATTATACCACTGAAAAAATAGTATGCATAACGAGTTATCCCTGAAAAAATAGTATACATAAGAAATTATGTATTGATTCTTAATAATTTCGGATAATTTTGAGTGTCACAGTACCTAAAATTAATTATGGACCTGACAATGAAAATATTATTTCATTTGGGTCTGCCCCTAATTTCCCTAATACGAATACAAAGACTGGTTGTAGTGTATCGACATAGGCTGGACTTTTTCTTTTTGTAAGCTGTCCCATTAGTTGGTTTTACACGAATACAAAGACAATTGCGCGTCCCTTTTTTTTTTTTTGCATCTTGCTTATCCTCACGGATGGGTGAGCATTTTCTTTTCATCTGCAACATACTTGTAGGGAATCTTCTTCTTCTTTGTTTATCTCTTTCTACGTAACACTATTTGGGTGGTTTTATCTCTTTCTACGTAACACTATTTGGGTGGTTTGTAACGGTCCGTTTGGCACGTCAGTATTAGCAATGTATGTAGTTGCAATGTCATGCACTAAAACTACATGAGTTCAACGTATAGTGTTTGACATGAAAAATAAGATGAATATAATACAACAATGCATTTTTAACTTTTAAATCTAATTACAATAAAAATAAAAATTATAAGCAAATAAAAATTATAAACAATATTAAAAAAACATTAAAAAGTATTTTTTTAATAACAACGAAAATTATAAAAATATATTTTTTTTAAAATTAATAATACAAAACTAAATAAAAAAATTAAAATTAAAAGAAATTAAAATTAAATAAAGAAATTAAAAACTTTAATAATAAAATAAAACAAAAAAATTGCTAAAATTTAAATAAAATAATATGAAAAATTAAATAATGTAATATTAAAGGAATTTTTTTAAAAAAAAAATAATTAAATCAATTAATTAATTAAAACTGAACATTTGGCGCAGATTATGCTCCAAACTTGCAGCCTCGTCAGTCTGCAGGGATATGAAAACCTATTTAGGTACTCTACAGTTTGGTGTCGGCATCCCAGGTGGTGGAGAGGGAATCATGCACGCGGCTAATAAGTTGCTGGAGGTGTACGGTAATGATCCTAACATGACGATGTTGTTGACTGATTTCTCAAATGTCTTTAACATGGTTGACAGGTCAACCTTGATTAGAGAAATAAGAAGCCATTGTCCCAGCATCTCAAAGTGGGTCGAATTCTGCTATTCGTCACCTGCTAAACTATATTACAATGACTCAATACTCTACTCTGCACAAGGAGTCCAACAAGGGGACCTCCTTGGCCCCCTTATATTTTCTCTTGCACTACAGCCCGTTGCCGAATTGATTGCTTCGCAATGCTCCCTCACATTCCATACCTGGTACTTGGACGATGGAACAATTGCAGGTGACACCTTAGAAGTTTCCAAAGCTTTGAAGATTCTACAAGAAGAGGGACCACGTAGAGGCTTGTATCTGAATTTATCCAAAACTGAACTATACTGGCCAACTTATGACCCTCGGAGAGATGACACGTGCGTCTTCCCTGCACAGATCAGCAAACAAATCGTGGGAGTGAAGCTGCTTGGAGGGCATGTTAGCCTGGACTTGCAGTATTGTAAGGATACGGTTTAGGGTAGGGTCGACAAGACTGTTGAATTAATGGCCAAAATTCAGCAACTACAAGATCCGCAAGCCGAGTTATTGTTACTTCGTAGTTGCAGTGGCGTTTCGAAGTTATATTTCACACTGCGGACAACATGTACCCAAGCTATATACCCTGCAGCGTCCAACTTTGATACGCATCTCATGCAGTATCTCCATAAAATCATTGTAGGTGATGGTGCAGGATTTGGAACCCTACAATAAAGAATTGCAACTCTGCCTATCAAGAAGGTGGCCTAGGCATCGTTACTATGACAGATGCTGGTGTCTACTGCTACCTTGCGTCGTGCTACCAGACCCGACATCTCCAGAATATCATCCTTCCATGCCCTTATGGACTAGATCTCAACTCTAACTATCAACATGCACTGCTCACCTACACGCAAGCTTATGGTGTCCCTTCTTCGGACTTCAACATCAACGATGCTTCCCCCAGTATATGAACAGATTGGCAGCAAAATACTTTGATGTGATTTCCGACAATTTACCCATAGAGTTTACTCTTACTAAGCGTGACTTAATTTTGTGGCATAGTAGCAGGCTCCCTCACGCGATGGACTCTCTCAAGGCAATCCCAATCAGTGGGCTTGGACAATCTGTTGGGCCTAGACAATTCCGGGCTGTACTTCAATACCGCCCTGGCATTCCTATCTTCCACGAAGACAGTCTATGCTCAAGCTGCGAGAAACCGATGGATGTATGAAGATCACGCTTTACACTGTGCTAAAGATGTGGGACCTAAATACCGCCATGACTTTGAAAGAGACACTTTGTTTGATATATGCTACAAATACAAAGTACCCGCGAGAAAAGAGGCCTCTTTAGGTCTACGGTCTAACTCTTCCAAGGATCTTAATCGAGCGGACATTCTTGTGCTTAATTGGGAAGGTGGTAAATATGTTTGCTTTGATGTCACGGTCGTTTCCCCCTTCACAAGCGCCAGCACCCGTAACTTCATTCCTGGACACGCAATTTCCATGACTACTACTCGCAAACGTAATAAATATCTTGAGAAATGTACTACACATGGATATGGGTTTGGATTTCTTGCTGTTACTACTCTAGGGGAATTAGGAGAAGACACAATCACTTTCCTAAAACAATTAAGGAACTGTCTCATCAGCCACGATGCAAATCATAAGATAGGCGAAGCTCTCTTTCATAGACTAGGCATTGTTATTCAAAGAGATGTGGGTGCCCAGCTTGTCGCTCGACTTTCCTCTACCGATGTCTAATAAACTTTTTAATAATTATCAATAATAATAAATTAGTAAATAAAATAATAATAAAAAATAAATTAACAGAAAAATTAAAACTAAATATTTAGTAGTCAACAAATAAAATTTAAAAAGAATATAATGAAAAGATATTTAATTCTGTAAATAAAATAAGCGGTCAACATTTGTCAACGGTTTAGTTGGAGGGGGTAATACAGACCCGCTTTCAATGCACACCTCAAGAAGAGGTTATTCAAAGTAGCCATTTGAAGGTAGTAGGAACTACATGTAGTTGCTATGTCGTGTAGTTGGATCCATGCCAAACACCCTACATTTAAATGCAGCCCCCGACTACTCACTTTGACTGCACTACACCCTCCAACTACCTCTGATTTAAGCGTGCCAAACAGACCTAAATGGTATTGGTAAGGGATTTGCTGTCGTGGCTTAGTCGAATCAAATTGTCAAAGTGTCACATTATTTTTGGTCACACGGTTTATAGTTTATAGAGGTTTGTTAAAAGCACCTGCTTAAGCATTGAGCCACGTTTAAGGCCAAACATTATGACGAGCGACTTCGTTTCGTTATATCTTAATTGAAGAGAAATCCAAGTATTATGGTATTTCATGTCGCTTTAGAGTAGTGATATCCCCTAATTATACTTTGAAGCAAAATCCAAGTATTATAGTCTTTCATGTCGCTTTAGAATAGCGATATCCCTTAGCTATATTTCAAAGTTGATCAGATCTAATAAACTTTGTAGCGAAGAAAAATTACTCGCAAACCCAGTTTCCATTGGATTTTTCACTTTGAGGAGACTGAGTTCATGTGTAATTTCCAACAGGTACTCAATATCCGTTTATGGTTTTCACTCTTTTACCTTAAAACTTCTGTTTTTCACTTTTTTTATTTACCTATTATATTTTTTTTTCCTCTAAATTATTTTTTAACCTATAAAAGTATTCCATGGTAAAAAATTTGGAAAAAAAAAAACGGGAACTTACCGTTTTGCATGGAAACTAAGTTTTAGTATCGTTTAGTTAAGAGATGCATTTTTTCTATAGTGAGATGACTTTTAGGTGCATTTCGTTACGCTTTAAGTAAGGGATAGATAAGGGATATCCTTTACTATTGTGCTCGGTCTAAATTCACATTTTGTTAATGAGTTGGTTCATAAAAGCAATCATACTTATATAATGGGTGGTCGTAATTAAATTTACAGTTAATAGGCACTTTGTTTTTTTTTTCTCATGAGTTTTGAATCCACTTTACGATACAAACACATTCAATTTATTGGAGGTTTTCAAACCCATACAACTTATTATGAGATCATCAGATTCGGCATACATTATTTTGTACTAACAAAACAAAGGCCAGATGATGATCATACTAAACACACACGAACATAAAACGAAATGCAATACATGGACACAAAGCAATAACAGTACAATCACCAACTGACAATCATACTAAGCACACATAAATATAAAACGAAGAGCAACACATGAATCCAAAGTAAACAGGAGGAGCTTATACAATATCGAAATTAATCCACTATACCAATCTTTTTTTATTCATCTTTTCGAAAATCAATAAAGTTTTACGTATTTTTTTCTTCTTTTTTTTCAGTTTACCTTCAAGAGTGACACGTTTCCTCATCATCTGTCAATTTTGTAGGTTACACGGGAATGGAACCCCTCCCTATGTATGTAACTTTACGATTTGGAATCGGCGAAGCAGATAAACCATAGCCGGACATGTTCAGTATCGCACGCGCCGTGAATCTTACTAGTTTGCTCATTTGAGGTAGGTAATCTATCACGAGGAAAAGTTATGGGAAGAAGCTCACCTCAAGAGTTTACCAGGCAATCATATTTGTATATGAAAGTTGCCATAGCATCGAAGTCACTCTTTCTCCATTGAAAAGAGTGATCTACTAAAGATAGATAATCCGGAACGGTTCCTAAATATGTGAAATCATCCACTACACCGTTATTTGACACAATAGGTTCATTATGAGGTTCATTGAGATTCCACAAACCGATCTCACCTGTTAAATAATCAATAAACAACGTACTATTTTTATACCAATGCGTTTCGGTTTGGGCTATTGACGAAGATGTCAATAATCCCAGCATCAAGAAAACTGTGAAAAATGCAGACATTTTCATTGTTTTTAGAGAGAGATAGAAAATAAGTAGAGAGAAGAGAAGATTTTAGAGAAAGAGAGAGATCTTTTTTTTTGTTTGTTTGATGAGTTTTGAGAATGGTGAGTTCGTACGAAAATATACAAGGATATTTATACATAAAATCCTACTTTTTTTACCATTTGATTTTCGTTTGCAAAAAAAAAAAAAACAAGTATTTTCTTAATTCTCATTTGCCTTTTTCGCCATTGTGACTGTCACTATCATGAAGCGTCACCATATGCATTTATCCGCACATGTAATATTGAGTTCCACATACATTATATCCCTAACATTTAAAAGAGAAATGTTTGAGATACATTATTCGACAAAACAGTTAAAATCTAATCATTTCCTAACGCTTATCTCATTTCCTATTGGTTGAATTTATATCATCTCATTTCCTATTGGTTGAATTTGTAATAATCATGCCGTAATCTTTGACTTCTAGGATTTCTTTGGTGTTACTGTGTCCATAATCGACTAATTTGAGGCCAACCTTACTTGTTTTCGTCTCTTATGCATGTCCTGGTGACGTCATATCTGAAGCTGGAGATCCTAGTTCATGCTTACCTCACCAAGGAACGTCTCTTATTTCAGTAGCTGTCAATTCGTCTTGTCCATGATCGGGATTTTCGTTGGTGTTTCCGATCTGTGACGTGACTTGTAGTGTGTTCCCATCGGCAGGATTTCCATCCATGGCTAACTTTGAGTTATGCACAACTTTGCACTATCAGTTGGATTAGGGCAAGAACAGAAGCCAAGACACTATTTAGTTACCACAATGAAGTGAATACGAAATCAGTTGCGCGTCCCCACCGGTTGAAAATGCACACAACCGTTTTTATATTGGGACCCGATTCACAAAAACATCCTACTGTTACGAATTATTAACAAAATAATCATATTTTTGTTAGGAAGTGAGTTAAGTGGCTCACAGTTAAATATGTTAATGAAATTATCTATGTGTCTGTTGATAGTGATTTTTAGCTTAGGGTTAAAATCGTAAAACCTTGCATCTGATGTGACGTCACTCTGCAAGGAAACAGAGCCACATGTGCTAACCTCTCCACTGACAAATTTATTGAGCCGCTCAATATACTTACATGAAGTTTATCCAGACTGGCGAATCCCAGATGTTCTGTAAATTTCGGCGCCTCGCGTATATTCACTCAATATAAGTTGCTCTGAATGCCTTCTATGCTATGTTCTCCGGCTGAACTCTTAATGTTGATATGGCATGACGATTTGTGTTCACTCGCAGCAGAGTTGCACGAATCTCCAAGTATCAAGAATAAGATCTTTGCATAAGGTATTCAATCAGAAAAGCATGCTGCTCTCTGGCAACGAACTTAAAAGAACTCTGTGTCGACACATAGAATTCAGTCAATCGTCCTGACTAACTTGCAGAAGTTAGGGTTTCGCGCCTCGCGCAATGCACCAGACCTTGATTGTAAAAATTAATTAAATCCGTCGCAGCGCACTGGAAATGCGGCCACGCCCTAACTTGTCGGCCCCACTTCCCATTAACCAATCAGGTCGCCCTAAAGGCGACCCTCACCAGAAGTGTGGTCGCGCCTTATGTTTGGCCGCCCCCCTTTTTGTGTCCAATCAGGTTATTCTAAACTTTCCACCATACATTAAAGGCCAAACACACCCTACCGCGGCAACTTCGCAACATGCCAACTTCGTGGAAACCTGCCTTAAATAGCCACCACACGGCAATTCCTACTCTTGTGGCCGTTTCCACACTATGGCCTTGCCGTGGTTCCTTTGGCATAGCCATGGCGACATTTGCAGAAAATAGATGCCATGTCGCAGCCGCACGCCAAGTGCACTAATTAGGGTATTCGACAAACCCTAATTTAAGCAAATTGCTACCAAAGCCAAATAACGTTCCCAGAGCAACGGGATTGGCGTAGCAACAGGGCCAACGTTGCCACGCCACATGTGGGTCCGACTCCACGACGCCTTGGCCACGCCAATCCCTAATTCTTCCACGGAGAATTCTTCCACGACGCATTGCCCACGCCAAGCCCTAATTCTTCCACGACGCTTTGGCCACACCAAGCCCTAATTCTTCCATGGCGCCTTGCTTTGGCCACACCCAAATTCTTCCACGACACCAAACCCTAACTTTGGCTGCGGAGCCAATTTTTATCTTTGACCATGCCGCAACATCACTGGCATACCACTATGACGCGTCTACTAGCATGTCGCTACGCCGCCATGCCATGGCTAGACCACTGGCATGCCATTAGCATGTGGCTGACGCCACTTCGCTATACAACAATATGTGGCCATAATCAATGGCCATCATTCTTCATGAGATGCAATCTCATCCATCCAAGTTGTCCACCAAACTGATGAGATCGCGACAAGTTTTAGGCAACTTGCCAAGACGAGCCTAGCATTACATGCTATTTACTTGCGGCAAGCCTCTCAATTTTAACTTGCCACACGTAGCAAAGTGCTACATGTTTTCCATGAAAACACTCGAGACATCAAAATATGTCACAAACTGGGGGATGCTCATCAGGATATTGGTCTGGCGGTTTACAGCGTGCGACGTGCAATGCGCCCGTTACAAGAAAGTGTCATGAAGTAGGATAATTAGTGGTGATGAAAAGTAACGGTGTAAACAATTCATTTCCTTCATCGTGGAAGAGTAATGACCGGCGGTTACACGAATTCACTTCCTTCATCATGGAAACATAACGTCTGGAAGTTACACGTTACTCTTTTCTTCCACCACTCAATCGTTTACACTTCCTACGAGACCAGGGTACATTTCACTATGACTTGTATAAATAGGTCCCACCTATTTCCACCAAAAAACAAGTTTTTAGTCGGCAACACACAATATCTAGAAATCACCTGGTAGCTTTCCATCCGGCTCATCAGTTCTACTTTCTGATACAAGTCACAAAACGCCCACATTTCTAGAATCAATCATTCTGGTCTTAACACTTTCTTCGCTTCCCTCCCTAAGACAAACCCTTCTCCTTAACTTTGTGACCGAAGAAAGCCTGGAACGGCCACTACTTGGTTTAGGCCAGGATTATACAGATTAATCTCTCGAATCAAAAGTACTCACGTGCAGTACATTTTTTAGGGTTTAGATTCGTTTCTCACCCACACACCCGAAATTACGGAAATCGGCAGAAACGGTTTTCACCCTCAAACAATGTCCTTCTTATTTATCCCTCCATATACAATTTTAACTTTTGCTTTTACTATATTTTTTTTTGACGGTGGTGGTTTCACCGCTTACATATCGTTACACCACATTCAGGATCGTAAAACCGCATTCAGTTCCGCATTCAGGATCGTTACACTGCATTCACTCAAACCGTTCACCGCTTCCCTTATGGGGTTTAGTTGAGATTCTTAAGCTTCCACCACCACCACCATCACCACCACCTCAACCAATTAATTAACTAGAAAGGATATTTTGGGAGAGGGTATTTTCGGATAAGATAACATCGTTTTATTCAAAAGTGTTAAATCGGATGGGAAAATATCATTTTGTAAATGAATTACAAAAGTTTGACCACTTTGCGATTACAAAAAATATGACCATTATGTAATTGGCCCTTTTTCTTTTTTTCCTTTTTTTCTTTTTCTGCAGCTTGCTTGTCTTCACGAGGAGTTTGAAAATTAATTTAGGAAGGGGTTTGCTGTTTTGGCTTAGTCAAATTAAATCTTCCAAGTGACTCACTATTTGTGGTAACACGGTTTATACTATATAGAGGTCTGTTAAAAGCACTCGCTTAAGCATTAAACGATCTTTAATTTCACATTTTATTAGTGAGTTGGTTCCAAAAAAACAATCATACAGTTTAGGGACGGACCCAGAAATTCTGTTACCGTGGGGCTGAAATATCATTAGTCGGCGATGTGGTCGAAGGTCGTGATAAATATCAAAAGGTGATTGAATACACAAATCTATGGTTTATGGAAGGAAATTAGGAAAAAAAATACGTATGAGGTGAAAAATCATTCATGTTTTGAATAAAATCATGCACTAAAAATTATTTAGGCTCCAACCATAATGGCTAATCATAAATATAAAGAGGGATAAATACCAATTTCAACAAGATTTTAACAAAATTTTCCACACCTAAAAACTTTGGTTCAAAAATAGGGACGGGTTATCCCATTGCTAGGTCCGTCCCTGATTATACTTATGAAATGGGTGGTTGCAAATTTACAATTCCAATTATGCTTGGTGATGTTTAAGTTCACATTTTTTTTGATCATTATAGTCTTTTCATTATCGATCAAAAAAGAAAACATTTTGCAATTAACAGACACTTTACTCTTTTTTTATTAACCAATAGACACTTTGCTCTTTTTTCAATGGAATTAATAGATAGTCATGGGTTTTAAATCCACGATACAACACGGTATAATTAATTATCGATTAGCAAACATGTTTTATTTTATTGGAGGTTTACAAACCCATACAACTTATTATGAGATCATTAGATTCGGCATACATTATTTTGTACTAACAAAATAAAGGCCAACTAACGATCATAGTAAACACACATGAATATAAAACAACAGCAACGCACGAACCCAAAACAATAACAAAACAATGGACAACCGAAGATCATAGTAAACAATACGTGAATATAAAATGAAGAGCAACACACGAACCTAAAGCAAATAGGAGGAGCTTATACGATATCACCAATCTTTTTTTTCGTCTTTCCGAGAAGATCGATAAAATTTTTCCTATTTTTTCTTCTCTTTTTCAGCCTACCTTCAAGAGTGGCACGGTCTCCTTACCATCTGTCAACTTTGCAGGTTATGCACGATTTGGAATCGGCGATGCAGATAATCCATAGATGGACATGTTTAATACCTCACGCGCCGTGAATCTCACTGGTTTATCCATTTGAGGTAGGTAATTATTAAATCTATCACGAGGAAAAGTTATGGGAAGAAGCTGTTGGAAAAATTGACACTAAAACAGGGTGAAGAAAAGAATGTTGTATTAGGGTTCAAGGCTCTAATGAAAGATTCTTTTCGACAATTATTCGACCATTTCCCAATTGAATTGGCGAGTACAAACATGTCAATTAATATCGTTGTCAGTATACTTGAAGCCCCACAACAGTGTTGGATTCAAAGCTTGTACGACTTTGATCCAACCAAGAACACACTAGTTTTGTTTCTGATGATGCTTGTAAGAAAGAAAACAGAGAGAGTTGAGATGTTATTTTGAATGGAAAACAAGTTTCCTATTTAAAGAGGAAATCACACCCTTTGGAGATGACTCTTCATCTCTACAGGCATCTTTTCACAGTGAACATGCGCGTCTCTTCCTTCAATGCGTCCATTGGTGAAACGAGATTTCTGTTCAGTTTTTCTAACTGACAATAGAAACCCAAGAACAGAAAATTTCCAGCGAGACGCTGTCTCGCCCTTTGCAGAGGGCCCTTTCCCCAAGACACCCAGCGACCTGACCGGGCAAGTCGAACCCCGGGAACAGCCTAAATGCCTATAAATCAAAGGGTTTGTTGAAAATATCCAACAGAATCTCACCACAAAAGTTTACGAAGCAATCATATTTGTATATGTAAGCTGCCATAACGTCGAAATCACTCATTTTCCATTGAAAAGAGTGATCAATTACAGATAAATAATCTGTGACCACCCCAAAATTTGTGAAATCACCCTTATTTGACATGATAGGTGACACAATAGGTTCACCATGAGGTTCATTAAGCTGCCACAAATCGATCACACCTCTTAAATAGTCAATAAACAACGTATGATCCTTATATCAATGCGTTTCGTTTTGGTCTATGGACGAAGATGCAAGTAATCCTAGCATCAAAAGAATTTGCGAGAAATGAAGACATTTTCATTTTCTTTGGAGAAAAAGATAGAAAATGATTAATGTAAAGAGAAATTTTTAGAAAGAAATGGTTTTTTTTGTTTGTTTGTTCGATGAGTTTGGAGAATGGTGAGTTCGTACGAAGATACACAATCATATTTATACACGAAAACCTACTCTTTTTACCATTTCATTTTCGTTTTAATCCTTATTTATACTTTTTCATCATTGTGACCATCACTATCATGAAGCGTTACTATATACATCTACCCGCATATGTAATATTTAGTTTTTACGTATATCCCTACATAACAGTCCCATTTCCTCTTGCAAAAAAAAACGATCAAAAACTAATCAAAATCGGACAAACATCAAAAATGATATATACACCGAATTTTCTGCATCGTGATGGGTACCGTGTGAGAGGGGGTGGGACCCATACCTGCCCACCACCCTCCCGTTGCTAAGCACGCTGCAATAAGGATCGTTAGATCCTCTCGGTGCACACCGTATCGGTGTGTATCAAAGTTGGACAAACATACAAAACACGAGTTTTAGTGGGACCCATTTCTAATTCTTTATCTCATTTGTTATTGGTTGAATTTATATTATCTGACTTTCCTATTGGTAGAATTTATAATAGTAATCATTTTAATCATGCCGTAACTTCTATGATTTCTTTGATGTTAAGCGTGTATAATCGACTCATTTTTCTTCTTCATGGTCCCAATTTTCGATTTGTCCATCTCAAAATATGTCATTTTTCCTTCTCAAAGTATGTTGCCGGCGATGAAAGACTACAGTATGATAAGCTTTTTCGCAAGAGGAAATATCTTAGCTTGAGTGTGAAAGAACCCATAAGATAATAAGATAAGCTCCGATGACTTGACTCATAAGGGAAAGTGTAGATTAAAGTCCGACTCCAAAGTTTCTTAGAAACTTAACTTTAAAATCCAAATAAATGCTGTAATGGCTTCGCGTTCGACTCCGGGAGCAATTGCTATTGACTCCGACTCCCCTCATACCGCTGCATATGACTGCCGTTAATGAATGTGTGGAATAGTTTCCAAGGAAACTCCAAAGTCCACTATAATCTTTCTTTCTTTTCTTTTTTCTTTTGTAAGATCATCATCATTATATATCAAGAATCGAGTTGCATTTTCAAAAAAAAAAAACCCGCAAATTCTTTAACACAACGGCTAAGCATTAGCGGGCGATCTTTTCAAACATAACATCAGATTTGTCGAGAATGTCCATATGTTTTCTCTTCTTGGCTAGCTTTGTTGGCTTTTGGTATCCATTTTTCTCATCAGTGAGCTGAGCAGCAGTTCTAGCTCGCAAGTCTTCCAAGGTGTCTCCTTCCCTTGCTCGTTCCAATACCTGAAAGTTAACGCAGTGAGGATCCCTTCGTAAATATACACAGTTACGCGCGCACACACGCAGAACTAGGACCACTTACCTAGAATGAAACTGAACCAGGAGCCTATTTTTCCTGTTTTTGGCCCGACATTTGACATATAAAACAGAATGAACCAACTGTCATTGAAATTTTTGGTGAGTTCATATGAAGGATATACAATTTCCTCGTCTGTCCCCTTGCTTGTTCTCAGAGAAGAGCAAGTTGATAGTGAAGATGTACGACCGGAAAGTTAGCTTGCACAATAAAGGATTGGTGTTTGAATTCGAATCTAGAAGTCTACGTTATTTCAAATATTATTCATAATATAGAAGAAAGTCTTAGATAATTTTAGTTTTTTCCATTTCCTGACGATCATAACGTCTATGAGCATATTATTGAGAATGCTATTTTGTTAGCTGATCTTCACAATGAATTTATGTTCTTTATTTTGTGGCATTGGATAAGCTGTTTAAGACATTTTAACTTGTGCATACCCGTCAAGTTAACCCACTTATGGTTCCTGATGAACTTGCCTAGGTACATGCATCGGCATTTGAAGCATGCATACACACGTATATATATATGTATGAGATGCAATTTGAAAGAATGGATTTGAGCCTAACCTTACTTGTATTCATCTCTTATGCATGTCTTGGTGACGGGGTACCTGAAGCTCATGCTTACCTCACCAGGGAATGTCCTCTCATACAATTGTCTAATCAAGTTGCTTGTTGTTGGCGTTAGTGTAGTAATTGACATGTTGCAAGTGTTAAATGAAGTTTGTCAACTGCATCTTGCCTCGCGCAATGTTCTAGTTTGTGGGTTATGCGGTTAAAAAATAATCTAGAACAGAAAATAAAATAGTTAGGGGAATTCAATCATTTATTTATTTTTTAGACCAACTGGCTTGGAGAATTTGTAAACCAACTATTTTTACTTTTTACAGTTTTGTTTCTATTAGTACACATAATGCAGTGGTGCATGATAAGATTTGTTGTAGTGAAGGATAAGAAGTTTGTTCACCTACACTCTCACGTGCGGTTCACATGATCCGCCAGATACTTTTCTAAACAGGTGTAACTCCTGTGTTGGTGTATTTATATATAATCTCCTGAAACCGGATTGCGTAACATATTTTCTCTTTCATCTGTAATAAAGCTTAAGCTTCTTCTGAAACAGTAATGAAAGATGATTATCGTTTTTAGCTATACCATTATGGTATCAGAGGGGTAAGAGTTAGCCTCAACTCTCACTCGATCCAAGCTTCCGTTCTGTTCTTAATCATCTTCTTTACAACTTTTCTATATCACAGAGAAGCTCTTTACTGCTTTGGTTGATTTCTTCATTACATTTGTTATTCCTTTTCACAAATAATTCTCGATCTTCTATTCTTACGAACTGCTCTACTGAAATCTGGTTTCAATTTTTATCACAGATTCTCTATTTGCTAGCAATTTCAGATCTAGTTATTTTCTCTTTCTTATTCATCTTCCTTATCAACCATGGAAAATCCTACCTCCAATTCCTTTTCACACATTCCTCTAAATCAGTTGAATAACTTTGTTCATCTTAAGCTCAAGGAGGACAACTTCATTACATGGCGACATCTGATGAATCCTGTAATTCAGAAATACAAGCTTGTGAAGTATCTTGATGGCTCCTAAGTCCTATCTCTGTCCTCCACAATATACAAATCCAAGGAATCAACTAAATGGAATTGAAAACTCCTTATACACTGATTGGATTGATGAAGATTCTTCTATTATGATATCGCTTCATTCGACAATCTCAGACTCTGTCATTCCTTACTTTTCAATAGAAACAACCTCTCATGAACTTTGGGTCAGCATTGAAGAACGTTTTGCAAGGGCTTCTTCAACACATTCCATTCAACTGCGTACAAAACTGCTATCTATCACGCAAGGTAACAAATCTATACCAGCCTTAATCAATGAAATCAAATTGCTCTCTGATCAATTAGCTACTGCTGGTGAAGTTATCTCAGACAAAAAACTAGTTGTTATTACACTTAAAGCTTTAAATGATGATTACATACCCTTTGCTACTGCTATGAGACATCGCAATCCACCAATCACTAGTATTGAATTGCATAATAATTTGCTTAGCGAGGAGGCAGTTGTGAGTGAAAGAGAAGCTAATCTCAAAATTGAAACTGATGCAAAAGCTTTCATGGACAATGCTGGCAGACCTTCTTATAGAGGTTCTCACTATAACTCCAGAGGTTCATTTACAGGAAGAGGTTATGGTGGTGGTGGTCGTTTTCCAAATCCTTCTATATTTCACAGATTTACCACTGGCAGAGGCTTCACTACACCTGTGAAGCAACCATGTCAGCTCTGTCTTGGAGAAGACCACTTGGCACCAAACTGTACACACATACTCAACTTCTCTTACAAAGGAAGAGCACCTCCTGCTAATCTGAGTGTTATGCTAGCAGCTGCAGATATCTTTGACAATGAAGAATGGATTGTTGACAGTGGAGCCAACAATCACATTACTCCAAGTACAACAAACCTGCAGGAAATTACCACTTGTGATGGCAGTGAACAAATTCAAACTGCAAATGGAGAAGGTATGCCTATAACTCATAAGGGACACTCTAGTAAGCTCATTCATGGTCATTCCTTTCATCTTAACAATGTTCTTGTTGTCCCTATTGCCTCTCACAACCTACTGTCCATTCATAAGTTTACTTCAGATAATAAATACTCTTTAACACTTGATTCTCATGGATTCTCTGTGAAGGATCTGAACTCTGGGAAGACTATTTTCCAAGGACCACATAGAAATGACCTCTACCCAATATCTTTCAGCAAAGCCTCTCTTGCTCTATCCTCCACTACCAGTGATTGTGTTCTACTACATAGAAGATTTGGTCATCCCAGTTTTCAAACTCTCCAGAAACTTTGTAATTTGCTGCAATTATCAAATGTTTCTAATAAATCTTTTTCTTTCTTAGATTGCAAACTATGTAGAAATAAAAAACTTCCTTTTCAAATTTCAACTACTGTTGCTACTAAACCTCTTGAGTTATTACATATGATCATGCAATGACTACTAGGGGTAAAAATGGTATTAGAGTCTGAAAATCATATTTTGCTACATTGAACCCAATGGATATAGCTCTTCTTAGCCAGACTCAGTCTATTCCAACTTGCATCAGTGCTGCTCACAAAGAAGAGGTTTGGAGAGGTGCATCAGCTAGAGAATACAAAGCCTTAAATGATGCAGGTACATGGTCACTTGTGGATCCAACTGGTATTGACAATGTAGTGGGTTGTAAGTGGGTCTTTAGGATTAAATACAAAGAAGATGGCACAATTGATACTCATAAGGCTAGAGTTGTTGCAAAAGGTTATCACCAGCAACCAGGAATTGACTATGAGGAAACCTTCAGTCCAGTGGCTAAACCAACAACCATCATAGTCATTCTATCCATGGATGTACAGTACAACTGGAAAATTCATCAACTTGATGTTAGTAACTCCTTCTTGCATGGGGATCTGAAAGAGGTTGTCTGCATGACTCAACCACCTAGGTTTATTGATGAATCAAAGCCTAATCATGTTTGTCTTCTCCACAAGGCCATTTATGGACTTAAACAGTCACCCAGGGCCTGGTATGCTAAATTAAGCAATGTTTTTCTATCTCTCAAGTTTGTCAACTCTGTATCTGATTCAAGCTTGTTTGTTCATCAAGATGGTCCTAATATTTCAGTGGCTTTGGTCTATGTGTATGACATACTTCTCACAGGCACCTCTCCTGCATTCTTACAAAAAGTGATTGCTCATCTACAGCTGCAGTTCCCAATCAAGGATTTATGGGACTTAGATTTTTTCTTGGGTCTGGAAATTAAGAGAAATGCAGACTCCTTGTTCCTCTCCCAGACCAAATATGCAGTCGATTTGCTAACTAAATATCACATGGAAGGTGCCAAGCCATGTCAGACCCCATTTGCAACATCTGAAAAACTCAGTAAAGATGAAGGTGAACTGCTCTCCAATTCTACTGAATACAGATCATTGGTGGGATCTCTTCATTATTTAACTTGGACACGCCCAGAAATCTCTTATGTAGTGAATGTAGTCTGCCAGCATATACAACATCCAAGAACACCTCATCTGCTAGCTGCAAAGAGAATACTACGCTACATCAAAGGCACAATCAATTATGGTCTTCTCTTTACCAAAGGAGACAACTTTTTATTAGGCTTTCCAGATGCAGATTGAGCAGGCTGCAAAGATGATATGCCTTCTACAGGTGGATACTGCATCTTTTTGGGTTCTATTATCATTTCCTGGTCTTCCAAAAAGCAATCCACTGTTGCACGTTCCAGTACAGAGGATGAATACAAAACACTTGCTAACAGTGCAGCTGAGGTAGTTTGGCTTTGCTTTCTGCTACAAGACTTACATTTCCCAATTTCTGGAATACCCAAACTAGGGTGTGACAATATCAGTTCCATCAGTCTTGCTTCAAACCCTGTCATGCACTCTAGAATGAAGCATGTTCATCTTGATTTTCACTTTGTTAGAGAGCTCGTGCAGTCTAAGGCTCTAGATGTCTTCTATGTTCACACACTTGATCAATTAGCTGACATCTTTACAAAGGCTTTGCATGGTCCAAGATTCAGATGATTCGCGATAAGCTCAGTGTGCTTACTCCACCCATGAGCTTGAGAAGGGGTATTAGCACACCTAAATCCTAATGCAGTGGTGCAGGATAAGATTTTTTGCAGTGAAGGATAAGAAGTTTGTTCACCTACACTCTCACGTGCGGTTCACATGATCTGCCAGATATTCTTCTCAACAGGTGTAACTCGTGTGTTGGTGTATTTATATCTAATCTCCTGAAACCCGATTACGTAACATATTTTCTCTTTCATCTGTAATAAAGATTAAGCTTCTTATAAAACTGTAATGAAAGATGATTATCATTTTCAGCTATGCCATTAGTTTCTACACGTTACTTCTTACAGTTTTGTTTACTCCCTCTATTTCTGAAAAAGAGATACAGTCATTTTTTTAATTTGACCTAATTTTAGGTTAGAATGAAAATGTGATAGTAGGTATTTTACAAAAACGGAGGCGGTATGATTTAGTTTATTCTCATGGGAAAAAAATAAAATAAAATTCCGAACAAATGTTCAGCAGTTGTCAATTGTCTTGTCCCTGATCGGGATTTTCGTTGTTGTTTTCGATCTTTGATGTGACTTGTAGTGTGTTCCCATCGGCAGGACCACGTTCCTGGCTAACTTGGAGTTGTGCAACTTGTGCACTATCAGTTGGATTAGGGACAGTTGCGCGTCCCTACCAGATTATTTTTTTTTTTTGCAACTTTCTTATCTTTACAGAGGGTTGAGCATTTTCTTTTCATCTGCAACATATTTGTAGGGAAACTTTTTTCTTGTTTGCCTCGCTAAATTCTACGTACAGTACTTGTGTGATTTTATAAATGGTTTTGGGAAGGGTTTACTGCTGGTGTGCTGGTGTTTAGTCAAATTAAATCGTCCAAGTGTCGCATTATTTGTGTACGGTTTATACTATATAGAGGTTTGATAAAACGGAAAATGGGTCATTTGTCCAAAAAATTTTAAATCATGGTTCAAATGGACGAGTAAAAATTAGTATGGGTGAAATGGACTAAAAAAAATAGCAAGGATGAAACTGGATTCATCGCGGCTTAAATTTAAAAAATAACAAGGATGAAACTGGATGCATCCTGATATAAATTAAAAAAAAATATATTTGAAAATGGGTAGGATGGAACTGGTTACATCCTGGCTATTTTTATATTTTTTTCCATTTGAATAGTATCTTTTTAATTTTTGTCCATTTAAACAGTATCAAAATGTACAAGTCTTTTTCATCCAGGAATTGTTGATTTTGGTCTTTTTAACCAATTTTATGTTGATAAAAAGCACTCGCTTAAGCATTCATCGACCTTTAAGTTCAAATTTTGTTATTGAGAGTTGGTTCCATAAAAACAAGGATTAATTGGAGTTTGGTACTAATAGTTTGGCCAACATTGATGTTTGGTCTAACATTTATCCAACTTAGGTGTCGGTACTTGGAATTCACGTTGATTGTGATTGACCGTTTTGACTGGATTACAATTACTTTTATGTTAGAAATTATTCTGAATTTACAAGTATACCCTGAAATGCTCCTGGAATCCAACGGCCGTGATGAAACCTCTTAGCCTAGGTCTAATATCATTAACCCTAAATCTCTAATCTTTTTTCACGTCTGAAATTATCTTTCTTCCGCCTCCAAGACAAACCAATTCATTTTCTTCTTCGCCTTCACGTGAGAATTCAAATCAATTGACTCGATGTATTCATCTTCTTCTTCCCCTTTACATGAATCGGAACCCCCTATTTCAGAATCGAACGAAACCCCAAATTACTGCGCCAAATCGAAACCTAATTTCACTAAATCGAAATTCCAAAACCCTTATTCACCGAGTCAAATCAAAACCCCATTGTATTTCTGAAGCGAAACCCCAATTTATAAATCAAAACCCTATCTTCACTAAATGGAAACCCTGAGGTTACGGTTGAATGGTTTTACGGCGATGGTGGATATGCTAGGGAAGAAATGGACGATGGGGGTTGGAATGAAGAAATGTTTTTTTCCAAGTGATGTGCTTGTTTTTTCACTAATTGGTTTCTCTGTTCTCAATGTTAGCTACTTCTACCTCTCTGTGTAGTAAACTCCTTGCTGATGTTCTTCAAAATGGTGCTGATGTTCATTACCCAATGTACAAAATGAATTGTTTTTTTGATTTGACTTTTTGATAATTGTTTTTATTGATGAATGAATTGAAATGGGATTTAATTTGTATACAGAAAACTTTGGTCTTTTTTGATGAGTAAATTAAGCAATCGTAGAGAGAAGAAGGGTGGATCGATGGAGAGTTAGGTTAGCCTAGAATTCTAAAGCGTGTGAAAAATGTATGCGGCCAAGTGAAGGATATAATAGTAAATGCATAAATATTAGTATTAAAAAAAAGTAAATGCATAAATATTTAGATGATAAATTTAATTAGAATTATACTTAACTGAGTCAATGGAAGTCAACGTCAATTTCAAGTACCAACCCCTAAGTTGGACAAATGTTAGACCAAACATTAATGTTGGACAAAATGTAAGTACCAAACGCCAAATAACCCTAAAAACAATAGTACTTATAAAATGGTTGGTTGCAAATTTGCAATTAGTAAAAATTTGATCATTCCAATCATACTTTAGCCACCTTTAAGTTTACATTTCCTTTTTTTTTGATCATTTCAACTATTCTTTAAGAGACATTTGCTGTTAGCAGACGTTTTGCTTGTTTTTCAATAGCATTAATAGGTAGGCATGGGATTTGAACCCACAATACGATACGTTATTATTAATTCTCGACTTGCAAAAACAATACGATACATTTTATTTATTGGAGGTTTTCAAACTCATAATTATTATGAGATCATTAGATTCGACATACATTATTTTGTACTAACAAAACAAAAGCCAACTGACGATCATACTAATTAAGCACACATGAATATAAAACGAGGAGCAACACAAGAACCCAAAGCAATAACAAATCATAGACCAACTAACGATCATACTAAACACATATAAATATAAAACGAGAGCAACACATGAACCCAAAACAAACATGAGGAGCAAAACCAATCTCTTTATTCGTTTTTCTTAGAAGATCGATAAAGTTTTTCCACCAAGAGTGGCACATTCTCCTCGCCATCTGTCAATTTTGCACGTTACACAGGAACAAAATCCCTGCCTATGTATGCAATCTCATTATTTGGAGTCGACGAAACAGATAAACCATAGCTGGACATGTTAAGTACAACACGAGCCGTGAACTTTACTGGTTTGCTCATTTGAGGCACACAATTGTTGAATCTATCGCGAGGAAAAGTTATAGGAAGAAGCTCACCAAAAAAGTTTACCAGGTGTTGATGGTGGTTTTTAGCTTAGGGTTAAAATCGTAAAACCTTACATCTGACATGACGTCACGAGGACCACTAGCGCATTTATTGAATCATTCAACACGCCTACGTAAGAATTACCAGGGTACTTTTCTTTTACATATATATGTGTCATGTTCCACGGTAGAACCCTTGGTATTGACCGACATCACCTTCGTACACCAAAACCTAAATTCTTATACCACCGTGCCAATAGAAAACCATGTCAGCCACGTCTCCGCGCCAAGGCATGCCAACCATGCCAGCCACGTCTCCGCGCCAAGGCATGCCAACCATGCCAGCCACGTCTCTGAGCTAAGGCATGCCAACCATGCCAGCCGCACCACCGTGCCAATGACAACCCATGCCAGCCACGTCTCCGCTCCAAGGCATGCCAACCATGCTAGCCGCACCACATGTGCCAATGGCATCCCGTACCATCCACACCTCCGCGCCAAGGCATGCCAACCATGCCAGCCGCGCCACCCTGCCAAAGGCAAACCATGCCAGGCACGATTCCATGCCAAAGATATACCGGCCCCGCTACATGCCGCTGGCTGCCAAAACGAAGGGTTGCAACAATCAACGGCCACCCTTCCATCTGAGATTCATATCTTATCCGTCCAAGGTCGCCAGCCAACGCATGGTAACCTTTGGCCCAACGCCAAAACCCTAGTTTTGGCCACTCCTAAACTCTAGTTTTGACCACGCCTAAACCGCGCAAAGGCATGTCGTGCCAGCCACCTTGCCGCGCCTAAACCATACCATGCCGGCCTACCCTTTACGGCTGCCAAAACGAAGGCGTGCGACAATCAACGGCCACCCTTCCATCTTAGATGGAAATCTAAGCTGTCCAAGGTCACCAACCAACGCATGGTAACCTTTGGTCCAACGCCAAAACCATAGTTTTGGCCACGCCTAAACCGCGCCAAGGCACGACCATGCCACATGTGCCAATGGCATGCCGTGCCAGGCACCTTGCCGCACCTAAACCATACCATGTGGGCCTTCCCCTCACGGCTGCCAAAACGAAGGCGTGCGACAATCAATGACCACCCTTCTATCTTAGATGCAAATCTTAGACGTCCAAGGTTGCCAGCCAACGCATGGTAACCTTTGGCCCAACGCCAAAACCCTAGTTTGGGCCACGCCTAAATCGCGCCAAGGCATGCCGACCATGCCACATGTGCCAATGGCATGCCGTGCCAGCCACCTTGCCGCGCTTAAACCATACCATGCCGACCTTCCATTTACGACTGCCAAAACGAAGGCGTGCGACAATCAACGGCCACCCTTCCATCTTAGATGCAAATCTTAGCCGTCCAAGGTCACCAACCAACGTATGGTAACCTTTAGCCCAACGCCAAAACCCTAGTTTTGACCATGCCTAAACCGCGCCAAGGCATGCCATGCCAGCCACCTTGCCGCGCCTAAACCATACCATGCCAGCCTTCCCTTTACGGCTGCCAAAACGAAGGCGTGCGACAGTCAACGGCCACCCTTCCATCTTGGATGCAAATCTTAGCCGTCCAAGGTCGCCAACCAACGCATGATAACCTTTGTCCCTATGCCAAAACCCTAGTTTTGAACACGCATAAACCGCGCCAAGGCATGCCGACCATGCCACATGTGCCAATGGCATGCCGTGGAATCCACCTTGCCGCGCCTAAACCATACCGCGCCGACTTTCCGTTTACGGCTGCCAAAACGAAGGCGTGCGACAATCAATAACCACCCTTCCATCTTATATGGAAATCTTAGTCGTCCAAGGTCACCAACCAACGCATGGTAACCTTTGGCCCAACGCCAAAACCCTAGTTTTGGGCATGCTTAAACCGCGCCAAGGCATGCCGACCATGCCACATGTGCGAATGGCATGCCTTGCCTAAACCATACAATGCGGGCCTTCCGCTCACGGCTGCCAAAACGAAGGCGTGCGACAATCAATGGCCACCCTTCTATCTTAGATGCAAATCTTAACCGTCCAAGGTCACCAACCAACGCATGGTAACCTTTGGCCCAACGCGAAAACCCTAGCTTTGGCCACGCCTAAACCGCGCCAAGGCATGATGACCATGCCACATGTGCCAATGGCATGCCGTTCCATCCACCTTGCCGTCCCTAAACCATACCAATGCCGGCCTTCATCTTAGATGCAAATCTTAGCCGTCCAAGGTCGCCAACCAACGCATGATAACCTTTGGCCACGCATAAACCACGCCAAGGCATGCCGACCATGCCACGTGTGCCAATGGCAGCCGTGCCAGCCACCTTGCCGCGCCTAAACCATACCACGCCGACCTTTCATTTACGACTGCCAAAACGAAGGCGTGTGACCATCAACGACCACCCTTCCATCTTAGATGCAAATCTTATCCGTCCAAGGTCATCAACCAACGCATGGTAACCTTTGGTCCAACGCCAAAACCCTAGTTTTGACCATGCCTAAACCGCGCCAAGGCATGCCGACCGTGCCACATGTGCCAATGGCATGCCGCGCCTAAACCATACAATGCAGGCCTTCCCCTCACGGCTGCCAAAACGAAGGCGTGCGACAATCAATGGCCACCCTTCTATCTTAGATGAAAATCTTAACCGTCCAAGGTCACCAACCAACGTATGGTGACCTTTGGCCCAACGCCAAAACCTTAGTTTTGGCCACGCCTAAACCGCGCCAAGGCATGCCGACCATGCCACAGGTGCCAATGGCATGCCGTGCCAGCCACCTTGCTGTGCCTAAACCATACCATGCCGGCCTTCCCTTCACGGATTATAAAACGTAGGCTTTCAACAATCGACGGCCACATTTTCATCTAAGACGCAGATATTAGCCGTCCAAGGTTACCAGCTAACGCAGGGCAACCTTTTGGCTCGACGCCAAGCCCTAGTTTTGGTCGCGCCCAAACAATGCCAAAACTCTATGTTTTGGCCATGACTAAACTAGGTCATATTAAAGCCATGCCGGCCATGCTTTCACGCCACTGGACACCAGACGAAGGGTTGGAATAATCAACGGCTACCCTTTCTCTCAAGATGCAAAATCTCGACCGTCGAAGGTCACCACCAAGCCAACAAGTCTCCCAAGCTCAACTTGCCAAACAACAGCAACATGCTACATGTTTTCCAGGAAAACACTCGAGACGTCAACACATGTCACAAACAGGTGGATGCTCATTGGGTATTGGTTTGGTAGTTTACAGCGTGCGGCGTACACTACGCCCGTTACAAGACAGTGTCATAAGGATGAGGCGGTTAGTAAATACAGGGAGTAATGGTAAAACGCTTTCTTTTATGGAACATCAATTCCAGGCGTTACCAGTTACCACCTCCTCCCATTTACTCATCTGTTTTCCATTTCTTACGAGATCAGAGTACGTTTCACTTCGACTTGTATAAATAGGTCTTACCTATTTCCACCGAACAACAAGTTCTGGTCAAGAGCATACAACACTCAGAAAATGTTTGCTAGCTTTCCCATATGTTAGCTTCCCACTTTATGATGCAAGTCACAAAACAACTACTCTTCCAGGATCAACTATTCTGGTCTCAACACTCTCTTCGCTTCCCTCCCCAAAACCAACCATTCTCCTCCTCTTTGTGATCGAAGCAAGTCTGGAACGTCCATTTCTTGGTTTAGGCCGGATTTGTACAGATTGATCTCTTGAACTAAAGTACTCCCTTGCAGTACATTGTTTAGGGTTTAGACTCGTTTCTCACCCACACACCCGAAATTACCGAAATCAGCAGAAACCGTTTTCCTCCTCAAACAATTGGCGACCACGGTGGGAGATTGATCTTTCGGTTACAATGTCAACTTTCAATCCTCGATCTCATATTTCGACCCAGGTGTCAGGACGGTAGAATCAAAATGACCCTCCCAGGGATCGACGGCTCAGTTACCAGATGGCCTGGATACCAGTCATGACACGACAAGAGATGACTGGGGACTTTCCACAGTCACGGCGGTGCTTCCCACAAAACTCGGTCTTACACCCGGGTGATTCCTTTTCATCAGGAGATCCGATAAATCGAGTAAGTCTTGCTAGACAAAATACATGGTCTACTACTTCAAATCTTCACAGGGAGATAAAAAACCGATAGCCATATTTTTCCCGTGTTTCATGCTTTCTACTATAGCACAACATTCACAATTCCATGACTTCCCTGGGGTACTCATGCCACTTATATTCGTAACCAAAAATATCAATATTCTAAAACAGTTCATTCCAAATAATAATCCAAAACCCTCCGGGGTAATACTTGTCTATCAACCCAAAAATCCAGAAAATCAAAACCATAAACCAATCGCTTTGTTTGCCTTTCAAAAAAAAACAGTCACCTACCCGTACGTGTCTACTTTTCATAATAATGATTACCGTCACTATTCATGAGGTAGCCGACGTTATTACGGTGATATTGGAAGAGGAATTGTTTATGACGAAGTGTTTCTACAAGTTTATGAAAGGCATACCCACGGCTAGGGTTTACACCAGTTCAGAAGAACAAATTTCTATAGATTTATGGAAGGCATACCTATGGCTAGGGTTTGCACCAACACAAGAAAACAAGAAAACAAATTGAAAGAGAAACGCTGGAGTACATAGCTGGAATATGCTTGCCCACTTTATTGCTACCGCGCTACCGCTAACACCAGGACGTGAGAACAAAGATACGAGATAAAAAGGAGAGCCAACCCCTTTCATACGCGTAACACTTTTGAAATTTGAATAAGGAAATGATTTCCTATTTGAGCTACGTATGGAAAGAGGCGACTGGGACCGCAAGAACAAGTCCGTGCCAAGCCAATAGTCCGCGCCATGCCCAACCGACAGTCCGCGCCATACCAAATCCAAGCCAGCGTCTATGCCAAGCCAACTACCATTCCAAGCCGATCCATCACTAAAAACTTGCATCTTTCCAGCGCCAGCAGCTTGTATCCTTCCAGCGCTAACAACTTGCATCTTTACAGCAGCTTGCATCTTTCCAGCGCAGCAGCTTGCATCCTTTCCAGCGCTAAGATCTTGCATCTTTACAACAACTTGCATATTCCCTGCGCCAGCAGCTTGCATCCTTCCATCGTTTCTCTTGAACACCAGTAGAAGGGAATCAGCAATCTAATTTCATTATACGAAAGGATCAGGAACGACTTCTCCAAAATCGAAGCAAAGAAAAATCAGCCACCCCCGAGTTCACAAAAACTATTTTCCCTGTCAGGAGATGCATGATTTCTAAGGAATTCACCCGCAAAATCGTGCAGTCTATGATGAAACATTTATGTGATATTCTATATTTCCCCAAGGCGCAACGTTAAGGAATATTTTCATCCCTCAACCGCACTGCATCAGGGAAGCAGCTGTTTCCAACCAGAGAAGCCGTTGCCAAACCCCAACCTCTCCTGGAAAGCACGATTGATAGATGGAACTGGGTACTCCTAACCATTGTTCGCCTGAAGGGTGTCCAGTTTGACAGCATACTGATTAACGCAGCCGCTCCGCTTCAACATCCTCCAGCAGCGACTCCACTTCAACGATCAATCCAACAGCCGCTCCGCTTCAACGCTCGCTCCAGTAGCCGCTCCGTTTCAGCGTTCTCTCCATAAGCTTCTCCAGGATCCAAAGAAGAGGCTTCAGCGTTCAGCTTCTTAAGTTTCAACATCTTCTCCAGGAGCCGAATGGTAGACACATTTTTGTGTCTGAATTGTCCTCAGTGTCTCTATTGCTAGTGTTTGATTTTGTACTTATTATGGTGTTTTTATGTTTGTGTAGGTGTTTTTGGAGAAATACACTTGTGTGGAAAAAGTTGCTCAAAAAGTGCTATTTGGACTCCCGGAGGACATTTGCTATACAGACCCCAGATTTGGCTAAGGGGCACCCAAGGTTATGCGTAGCCAAAATTCATCCTCAGCACCCAATTTTGTCCACGACACCCATCTTCATCCTTTGAGTTCTTAAAAAGGCGAGAAAACATGGTTTTCACCTGAAGAAATTTCGTTCGAAATTGGAAGGCATTGTAGAGAGACTCAATGGCTCATATTGATGGGGGGGGGACTCTATTAAGGTTAACAGGCAGGGTATGGTTGATTTCGTCAGTTGAAATTGACAAGATAACTCGCAAGAAGAAGACAGAGCAATACGTACACCGTAAGAGATATTCACGTGATTACAGCAAGTTTTACGTGTGCTGCTCGTGTTTGGATATCACTTGGTCTCTCAAGAAGCGTGGAGAAGTCAAATAAGGAAATTTCATAGGCAACAGACGTGTAGGAGAAGGATTTTTGGAATGAAAATATTCCGAGAATATTACCCTTCACTGCCGAATAAAAAGAGATTATTGTGAGTTATTACGGAGATTTTTCTTCGCCTGTTGAGTATAAATATCACCCTGGGGTAGCAGAGAAGGGTTACGGAGAGTTTGGGAAGGATTTGGAACATCACAGAGGCGAAACACGATCACCAGAGAAACCTGCTGCTGCTGCTGCCGCCATTGAAGAACATGAAGAACATAGACCCACAGAAGCAGCCGTTTTTGCTACAGTATTTGCGACTGCTCGGCGACAGTCTTAGAGCTACAGTAACAGCGACACATCCTTTGTATCGTTCTTTGGTTTGCAACAATTATAAGCGTTACAAACCCGGTTTTGAATTATTTCTCCCTTTTTTATCATTTGTAAACACCATTTGAGCAATGAAATCAGCTTTTGAGCGTGTTTCCAACATGATAATGAGCTAAATCTCCCACAACCAAGGCAATGAGGAAGCTATTTACGCATGAATAATTGATAACTATTTTATTTTCTCTAATTTCTAATTTATAATTCACTCAATCACTGCTTTTGCAGAGTTTTAAATTGTTTGCATAATTTTCTTAATTAGTTGTGATTCAATCTGATAGGTTATACTTTGTTTAGTCAATTGATAATCTATGCTTAGGGAATACAATTGATATTTGAGAATTTGCCCGATTATTTGTGAATTAAGAAATAAGGGATTTAAAAGACAATTAGAGTTTTGGATTATTTGACATAATTTATTTATGTGTGGTAGTGGAATCAGTGTCTTGGTAATTCCTAATAATCTTGAATTATTTGTTTGTTTTTAAATTTCATTAAATCTAAAATCTTTTGCTTTCACAAGTCTCAACGAACCTACTACTACAAAACAACTTGAAATTACATCAATTTTTGGCGCCGCCGACGCGGACTTGTCTTTAGGCTAAGTTTTTAGATTATTTTTTTTAGTTTTTTATTTTTATTTTATTTGTTCTTCTTTACGTTTTTGGTTTTTGTCTTTTCCTTACATATTTTGGAGTGTGGAGCGAAAGAAAAATTTGCCAAAGTTTTTGGTGAATACTTGAAGATTTGGGGTAAAAGCAAAGCGAAGGGAGCGAAAGAAAAGAAGAATAAAAAATTAATTAAAAAAAAAAAGAGAGAGACAATTTTTTGTAGATTTTTTTTTTAGATTATCTTTTTCTTTAGCACTTTATTTTTGGACTTTGGGACTTTATTTTCTTTAAACCCTACGGAAGGTTAGTTTAAATATCAATTGTTTGCAGAGAAGGACGGCGATTACGATATCGCCTCGACCCCTCGGGTTTGTACATGACATAGGAGTCGTGGCCCGAGTCGACTTCAGCGGTTCATCCCTCGTCTGGTACGGGAGGTAAGTTTGTCGACACACTCGCGAATCCCCTGTCAGCGAGTTACTGTATTCCTTCGTTTGCATATATGCTGAGGATTTGAAAACGGCTGCTTTAATTTCCTAGTAAAGGGCAAGGACTGTCCATACAAGATAAGGGTTCGGAGTTCATCACCGTTCCCTTCTTGCCCGCCTTTGGAAAACGAAACCAAACGCGAACCTAAGCCTAAAATTTGACTAGAACGAGACCTATAAGCTAACGAGCTTAATAGGAAAGTCATTCGAAAAATATTGGTTACTCTTTTAAGCATGCTTCAAAGTTCATGATGGTTTCTGTGAGTTGAATACGCCTCCTTGTAACGCCGGTGAGGCCTTGGGTATCAAAGCTCCACTGAGATTCCCTCGTCTCGATTCAACTTACTTAAACTCGGATTGATTCCAGAGGGGTTTGCTTAAATTGTAATGAATTCCCTTTCGAAGGATTAGAGCTGGTATAGAAACAATCTAAGTGGAGCAATCATGCTTTTGTTTGCTAGAAATCAGTAGGTTTGCTGTGGTGGAGTCAGCCTTGTTTGTGTTTGCATAGAACTTCCCTTCCTTTTAGGATTTCTTTCTTTTTCTTTTGTTTTTCTAGTGTATTCCCAAGGTTATTAAAGAGCGGGCTTGGAAAAGAAACACTCTAGGTCGTTTGATTAGTGATAAACCTAGTAGTTCTTCTTGTGAAGGCGGGGATCTCGAACTCTTCTTTTGAGAGCCCTGTTTTTGGAAACTTCAGTTTTGGGAATCTGTCTCTTCGTGAGGAAAATACCTCTAGTACTTCAGATGTGCAATCGATGGAAACTTTGAAAAATTACATGTTCCCAACTAGGTCCACCCGAGATTCGTGCATTAAATTTCCAGCCACTACGGATAATTTCGATATAAAACCTAGTATTCTTCAGATGGTCCCTATATTATTTGGGAAAGATGATGATAACCCTTATTTTCATATTAGGGATTTTGAAGAAATTTATGGGACAATTAGAATAAAAGACCTTACTGATGAAGTCTTGAAACTTAAGATGTTTCCCTTTTCCTTGAGCGATAAATCCAAGACCTGGCTGAACAACCTACTATCTGAATCCATTGAAACATGGCAGGAACTTATTGTTGCTTTCTATATGAAATTCTAACCTAAGCATAAAACTGCGTTTGTTAGGCAGAAAATTAGTGCTAGTGTGCAACAAGAGGGAGAGTCTCTTTATAGGTTTTTAGAGAGATTCAATGATCTCCTATCCCAGTGTCATCACCATAGATTTGATAAGTTGAAACTAGTAGAGATTATTTATGATGGTTTAGACTATTCAACCAAATCCATGGTTGAGTCTATGTGCGCTGGTGAGTTCACTAGTAAAAGTGATGATGATGCTTTCACCTTCTTAGGAGTTGTCGCTGAAAAATACCAACAGTGAGAGTCTTGTGTTGAACCCCCTAAAAGAATCTTGGTCGATAGAAGTAGCACCAATGTGGTAGATACAAGCTTCGGGTCTGATGCTAAGTTTTCTTCTTTGTCTAGAAGGTTAGAAGCTTTGGAATTGAATCATCCTAAACATAGGTCTCTTGTTGAACCTGATGATAGGTTTAGAGCCTCTCAAGTGTCTAGTTGTGGAGTAGAACCCAATAACTCGTTTTGGGAAGGTCATGTTAGTGAAGACCAAGCCCATGCTATCTATAACAATGCTAGGTTTGAGAACCGTCAGAAGTTTGACCCATACTCAGAGACTTACAACCCTGGTTGGAGAAACCATCCTAATTTTTATTGGTCTAAGGGTCAGAATCAAGGACAGTCTAGTAATTCTCAGCCTCCCAAGGTTTTGGTTATGCTAAGAACTCTTCAAGTCAACCCCAGTTTCAGAATGAAAAAAAGATCTCCACCTTAGAAGAAACCCTTACTATGTTAGCAAAGAACCATGAGATGTTATCAAAGAACCACTATGGTTTTCAAGAAGAAACCAGGCAGAATTTTAAGAATAATTCCCAGTCTCTTGCTAACTTAGAACTTCAAGTCGGCCAAATAGCTAAGTTTCTTAGTGAAAGAGAAGATGGAAGATTCCCTAGTTAAACTGATCCTAACCCTAAAGGAGAGAAATCGTACAATCATGTGAATTCTATAACAACCCTTAGGAGTGGAAAGAAAGTTGACAATAAGGTTGCCATGCCTGATAGTGAACATGATGTAGTTCACCCTTCTGAGCCAGAAAATGAGGAGACTGATAGAGTCTCCAAAGAGACCAATGAGGGTCCTGCTGAGCCCGGCTTTGTTCCCAGAGCCTCGTTCCCCCATATGCTAGTTCCAACTAAGAGGGAGTCCAACTTTAATGATATATTGGAGGTTTTTAAGCAGGTTACTATCAACCTCCCATTGTTAGATGCGATGAAGCAGATCCCCGCTTATGCTAAGTTTCTTAAGGATATGTGTACACGAAAGCGAAAACTTAGTGTCCAGAAGAAAGCCTTCCTAGCTAGTCATGTGAGTTCTATTATTCAGAATACCACTACTCCTAAGTATAAAGACCCAGGGTCCTCTACTATTTCTAGCACAATAGGTAAATACCGTGTCGATAAAGCTTTGCTTGACTTAGGAGCCAGTGTGAACTTACTGCCATACCATGTGTACCTTAAGCTATGACTTGGTGAGATGAAACCTACCCAGATGACACTTCAGTTAGCTGATAGGTCCGTTAAAATTCCTCGTGGTGTGATCGAGGACGTTCTTATTGAGGTCGGCAAGTTTATTTATCCAGTGGATTTTGTTATCCTAGATACCCAACCTGTCCCTGACCCAGAGAACCAAATACCAGTGATTTTAGGTCTACCGTTTTTAGCTACATCCAATGCGATATTTAACTGTCGAAATGGTATTATGAATTTGTCTTTTGGTAATATGACTATTGAGCTGAACATTTTTAATATTAGTAAGCTACCCTCTGAACTAGATAACTCGAGCATAGAAGAGGTGAACATGATAGGAACATTAGTCTAGGAGTCATTACCAAACACTTTGTTAGAAGATCCATTAGAGAAATTCCTAGCCCACTTTCGGATTGATTTTGATGATGACGATGTGATTAATGAGGTGAATTCTTTGTTAGATTCAACTCCTTTGATAGACACTAGTAATGGATGGAAACCTAAGTTCGAACCTCTACCCGTTTTTGAGTCTACCCTAGTTCCTTCGTTAGAAAAGCCTCCTAAGTTGGACCTTAAACCATTACCAGATTCCTTGAAGTATGTGTTTTTAGGCCCATCTGAAACTTTACCTGTGATTATAGCATCCGACTTGGATAGTGATCAGGAAAGTAGGCTAGTGACCGTTCTTCAGAATAACAAGGAAGCTTTAAGGTGGACCATAACAGACATTAAGGGTATAAGTCCTACTGATTGTATGCATCATATCTATTTAGAGAGTGACACCAAACCTTCTAGGGAAATGCAACGTCGACTGAACCCTAACATGAAAGAAGTAGTTCGAACCGAGGTTCTTAAGATGTTAGATGCATGAATTATCTACCCCATTTCAGATAGTAAGTGGGTCAGCCCCGTTCCGGTTGTTCCCAAGAAATCCGGTATTACTGTAGTCCAGAATGATAGTAATGAGTTAATCCCAACCTGGGTGACCACGGGTTGGCGTGTCTGTATTGACTATAGGAAATTGAACAAGGTCACTAGGAAGGACCACTTTCCCCTTCCATTCATCGACCAAATGCTAGAGAGATTAGCTGAACGTAGCCATTATTTCTTTTTAGATGGACACTGTGATTATAATCAGGTTGTTATTTCCCGAGAAGACCAAGAGAAAACCACTTTTACTTGTCCCTTTGGTACCTTTGCGTATAGACGCATGCCTTTCGGGCTATGTAATGCCCCTGCAACCTTTTAATGTTGTATGATGAGCATATTTTCTGACATGGTAGAATGGTTCTTAGAGGTCTTTATGGATGATCTTTCAGTGTTTGGTTCATCTTTCGATGAGTGCTTGCATCATTTGTCATTAGTTTTGACTAGGTGTAAGGAAAAGAATTTAGTGCTTAATTGGGAGAAATGTCACTTTATGGTTCGTTCAGGAATTGTTCTAGGGAATATCGTATCTTCGAAGGGTATAGAGGTAGATAGAGCCAAAGTTGACCTTATTAAAACTTTACAGATCCCAAAAACCATAAGAGATATTAGGTCATTCTTAGGACATGTAGGTTTTTATCGTCGATTCATTAAGGATTTTAGCTTGATTTCTATACCTCTTTGCAATTTGCTTGCAAAAGACGTTAAGTTTGTCTTTGATGATGCTTGTTTAGAGGCTTTGATAAGCTTAAGAATTTACTCACTTCCGCCCCCATAATCCAGGCACCCAACTGGAACCTACCCTTTGAGATCATGTGTGACACTTCAGATTATGCTATTGGTGTTGTGCTAGGTCAGCGAGAAAATAAGTTACTTCATGTGATTTACTATGCTAGCAAAACTCTGAATGATGCCCAGTTGAACTATACCACTACGGAGAAGGAACTATTAGATATTGTGTTTGCCTTATACAAGTTTAGATCCTACCTCTTAGGTTCTAAGGTCATAATCTTTACTGATCATGATTCTTTGAAGTATCTTCTTTCCAAGAAGGATACTAAACCTAGATTGATTAGATGGATCCTATTGTTGCAGGAATTTTCCTTAGACATTTTGTCTAGGCTTGTTGTGGATACCCTTAATGATTCTCCTCCTGTCAGGGATAGTTTTCCTGATGAACAACTGTTCTTTGTTACCCAAGCACCTTGGTATACGAATATAGTGAATTATCTTGTTACTGGTCGAATGCCCCAACATTGGGGTGAACAAGATCGTTCTAGGTTTTTAGCCGAGGTGAATCACTTCTTTTGGGATGATCCTTATTTGGTTAAGTATTGTCCAGACCAGATTATTAGGAGATGTATACATGAGAATGACCAGTCCAGTATTATTTCCTTTTGTCATGATCATGCTTGTGGGGGTCATTTTAGTGCTAAAAAGACTGCTGCTAAAATATTGCAGTGTGGATTCCATTGGCCTTAGTTTTTTAAAGACTCCCACAGTTACTGTGTTACTTATGAACTTTGCCAGAAATTAGGAACCATTTCACGTAGGAACATGATGCCCTTGAACCTTATTTTAGTTGTTGAGGTCTTTGATGTGTGGGGTATTGACTTTATGGGTCTGTTTCCTAATTCTTTTGGTAACCTTTACATCCTTGTCGCTGTAGACTATTATCTAATTGGATTGAGGCGGTTGCGTGTAAAACCAATGACCATAGGGTTGTGATTGAGTTCTTGAAAAATAATATACTTACACGTTTTGGTACACCGCGAGCTATAATTAGTGATGGAGGGACGCACTTTTGTAATGGACCTTTTAGGATTTTGATGAAGAAATATGGTATTACACATAAGGTAGCTACCCCATATCATCCACATACTAGTGGTCAGGTAGAGGTTTCCAATAGGGAGATAAAGCGTATATTAGAGAAAACAGTTAATCCTAATCGGAAAGACTGGTCGTCTAGGCTTACTGATGCTTTATGGGCTTACCGTACTGCGTTTAAGACCCCCATTGGAATGTCACCTTATCGACTTGTGTATGGAAAGGCATGTCACTTACCTGTTGAGTTAGAAAATAGAGCATATTGGGCTATTGAGCAGCTAAAATTTTCACTAGACAAGGCAGGATCCCATAGGAAACTCCAGCTCAATGAGTTGGAAGAGATTCGTATAGATGCTTATGATAGTGCGAAGGAAATGAAACTTGTGCATGATAGAAATATTTTAAGGAAGTCATTTTCTCCAGGTCAAAAAGTTCTTCTGTATGATACCCTCTTGCATCTTTTCCCTGGGAAGTTACGTTCTCGGTGGACGGGTCCTTTTACTGTTCGCACTGTCTTTCCTCATGGAGCTGTTGAGATCGAGACACCAGATGGTAGTAGTTCTTCGAAGGTTAACGGTCATAGATTGAAACCCTTTTTAGAGCCCTTTCCTACAGGTGATGTTGAGGAGGTCCCTCTGGAGGACCCTGTTTACCCCTTGATTGACCATCGAGGAGATTGTATGTTGTATATTAGTTTTTGATTTCTCTCTTCACCCAGGTACTATCTTTCCGACTTCTCTCTTTACTGATTCCTCATGCTACTTTGCTTTTTGGTATTGCTCTTTCATTAGAAACATTGAGGACAATGTTAGATTTAAGTTTGGGGGTGGGGAAGAAACTTTTTGTTAGCTTTTAGTTGCAATAAATAAACACCAGAGCCTAGAAATTTATGATTATTAAGGTTGGCACTAACGAATCTAAGTGGATGGGAACATATTGGTTGTAGGAGTTGAGGAACCAATCTGATTAGATGGAAACATCTAAAGAGTCTATTCATAAAAGCACAGAGCTCAGGTGTTAGAATAAAAAAAAACATGGTAGTTTCGCCATAACTCGTTGAATCCTAATCCCTTCTGTTTTTATTTCTTAAGTGATTTGGTGGGGCACACCACTCAAGTTGTTACCATTGCTAGGGTGAAATATGGTGATTGAGATACCAAAAAAAAAAAAGTTTGAGACCAGACCATCAGACCAACCGGAATAAATTCAATAAAGTCAACCATTGGTGCCCTTGTATATGCCAGTTGTGTTGACCTAGAGTTAGGTTTATCGACCACTGGTCCCCTTGTATATGCCAGTTGTATTGATATTAGTCAGACCGGTATCTCAGTCCATTAGGATAGGTTCATCTTGGCAGAGGCCTTCAGACAGATATGGGAAACACCGTTCACTTTAACCATCTATTTTTCACTTTATCCATCTTCTTAATCTTTCCGTATGATTGGTTAACTCCGGTTATGATGTCTAGAAACTATCTGAGTAGAGCTCTGTCACTTATATATGAATTATAGTATGCTAAGTGCAACTCGTGTACATCAATTGGAAATTCGCATCAGGGTACTTCCTCCTATAGTCAATGTTTGTATGCCAACCAATGAGATTCTTTAGTGCCTTCCAAGGTTCTGCGTAGATAGCTAGGGTCTGGAGTAATGATTTTGTGGGTACACCTCTGGTAAAACCTCCGGAGAAAACACTCCGCCACTAGGGACACCTAGCGGTTTAACGGCTTGCTGCACGTGCTAAGTATAATCATTTTATATTAGATTTGCTCGAGGACTAGCAAATAATAAGTTTGGGGGTATTTTATAGACACATTTTTGTGTCTGAATTGTCCTCAGTGTCTCTATTGCTAGTGCTTGATTTTGTACTTATTATGGTGTTTTTATGTTTGTGTAGGTGTTTTTGGAGAAATACACTTGTGTGGAAAAAGTTTCTCAAAAAATGCTATTTGGAATCCCGGAGGACATTTGCTATATGGAACCCGGATTTGGATAAGGGGAACCCAAGGTTATGCGTAGCCAAAATTCATCCTCAGCACCCAATTTTGTCCATGGCACCCATCTTCATCCTTTGAATTCTGAAAAAGGCGGGAAAACATGGTTTTCACATGAAGAAATTTCGTTCGAAATTGTAAGGCATTGTAGAGAAACTCAATGGCTCATATTGATGGGGGGGGGG